>NW_008670898.1:81931-116849 GCF_000695815.1 Acanthisitta chloris
AGCACTGTGTCACCCAAGTGCACCAGATTATTGATTATGTTTACTTGGTCAATGTGCATCTCTAAGCTACTGTCTCCTACAAGGGAACAGCTTTTGGAGAGAAGCAGGACCAGAGAATACAAAGACATACAAAGTCTCCCTGACAAAGAGCCCAGGGCAGCTGTGTCCAATTCCTAGACTGAGAAAAGCACAGATAATCCACTAATCCTGAACCTAGCAGCACAGAGCATGCCTGCCACCCAAGCTGAGTTCCACAAAGATTTCTGTACAAAAAAAGATGCACCTTTCCCTTTGACATCAGAGGTCATGGGTGTTATTTCATCTGCCATTGGCTGGGAACAGTAGTTCTTTTCATCATGATTATTTTTTTCCACTGCAGGATGAGTCTGTTGTTTTCTGAGAAGGATTTACTTGCAATTTCTCTCTAATTTTGAGGAATACAGGATTTAGAGAAAATGAAGCAATTTGGTACTCTGAGCCTGCTTTCATTTTTCTGTTGCATTCTGAAGTAATTTTGCTACTTTGCATTTTAATAAGTAAATTATGGTAAACTTAATCATTCTCAAGGATGGGCAAAACATACCCCTTACCTAAAGCTGTGTTAAGCAACTGAGAACCTGCTTTAGCTGTTGCTACAAGTCCAACAAAATCTTCACATACTCTGCTAGCTTTGATATAATTAATGCAGAATTCTTTTCTGGTGGGCACATCTCAGCCTCATTTCTGCGTTACAGTCCCACACAGGCTTAGTGACACAGTAATATTGTGTTCCACTTTGAAATCTAAACTTTATATTCTACCTGCATCTCTCAGGTGGCCTGAGGCATTACCCACCTGTAAAAGCTGTATAGCAGGCAACCCCAAAGATCATCTAGTTCCAATGCTCCTGCTGTGGGCAGGGACACCTTCCCCTAACCCAGGGTGCTCCAAGCCCTGTCCATCTGTCCTTGAACATTTCCAGGGATGGAGCAGCCACAGCTCAGCTTCTCAACCTATGCCAGTGCCTCACCAATCCCTGAGTAAAGAAGTTCTTCCTAATATCTAATCCAAATCTTTATAATTTTTTAGTTTAAAACCATTCCCCTTTGTCCTGTCACTATCTGCCCATGTAAAACGTTGTACATCCTCCTATGTACAAGCCCCATTTTAGTGCTGACAGGCGCAATGAGATATTCCTGGAGCCTTCTCTTCTCCAGTCCAAACAACCCCAGCTCTCTCAGCCTGTCTCCATACGAGAGGTGCTCCAGCCCTCTGATCATCTTTGTGGCTCTCATCAAAGACCTAGAAATACTTTTATTAGCAGTAAGAACCTTTTTCCTAGAGAAATAGCTTGGGTTTTTTAAATTTTCTTAAAAAATAAAAAAAGTCATCCTTGCTTTCACCATCTGCAGACTGCCCTGGCAACTGACCAAGAGTTGTATTTAACTTGCATAAATTAGAGCTGATCAAAGTTACTTTCCTCATTAATACACTGAATATTGATTAATAATTGGCAATACACAGAATGTATGGGTGCATTTGTATGGGGCTGAATGCATGCTTGATGCCAGAAATGTTTTCGAAAACAAAGCTCCTGTTCCATAGTGCTCATGCTCAACGCACAAAGGCCAACCAATCTACATCACAATGCAGTCTTTGTTCTGAAAGGAAGAGGAAAGTCCTGAGAGTTGCTTTAGCTCCTACAGGACACATCTTCATTTTAAACCCTGGTGGGAGAGTGTGAAGATGTGAGCTACTTTCCTGGACCCTGTCTGATTCCATACAGGTGCTTCAGGCAAAACTCTAGACACCTCCTACTGCTACAGTCCCAGGTCCTGTCCCCTGCATCTTCTGCACCAACTACTGGGTTGCATTCAGCAAGAAAATACTGTCAACAGGAGTAAACTGTTTTCTTCCTGACCATACTGGACAGATGCAAGAAGCTCATTCAACACAGCACATCTCTCATTTCAATATGGCAATATACATCACCTACCAACATTTTTATTGCTTACATAGATGTGAGTTTTTCACATGAAAAATTGATTTATCTATTTGATAATTAGTAAACTTCAATAATTGCAAAAACCTCTTAGCAATCAGTTAACATTTAATTAGCATACAATAACTGTCTTATTAAATCTCCGTTAAATACCTGTTAAGAGTTAATTAAAACCCACATGTAGGATTTCATGATTCCTGGGGAAACCACATTATAGTAAACCAATAAGCTATCTGGATTGGAGTTGCTTGCTAATTCCTATTGCAGTGAGTTCCTCTAGTTCAAGGTAAGGACAGTACTATGTTTCAGATTCTAACACTTTATGGTTATGTAAAAACACGACATGATAAACATGACTGAAAAAGCATGAAATGCTCTAAGATTGTCTGCTGGACTCAGTTGCAAACCCTTTTTCCTTACACACATGTGAAATTCTTGTCCCAGGCATATCCCAAGTCTATAATGGCTCTTGTGTCGCAACAGAACTTTAGAAACCATGATAAACTTTCATGTAGAAGAACAAATGAATAGTCCATCATGCTCTTTTGTAAGTCATTCTAATAAGATTATTTGGAACTAACAATGGTTTGGTCTAAATTTGTCCCCTTATTCCCTGAGACCTATTTTGCTGACTTTTGCTAAGGCAGAAGCATCTTCTTCTGTATTACCAGATAGACAAAAGATGGATAATACAGAAAACTTCCAAAACACTAGGCAAAACAAATTAAACTTGAGTTTTTCTTCTACTCATCTTAGTCAAAGATGATCATAAAAATTAACCAAAACCCGACCCAACCAACCAACAGCCTAGCCTTTTCCTCTCACAAGTGACAAAAATGCAAACATTTAATACTACTGTTTAATCTGCAGCACACGAACAACTTCAGGCAAGTACAAAACCCTTCAAAATCGGAAATCAAAATTGTGTAATAGCACTCATATTTGTGCATGTTGCTGCTCAAAGTAAGTTCAAATCAGTTCACTGAAAATAATCAACAATAAGATTTTGAAAATATACCTCCTTGCTGTTCACCTAACCTTATAGTATTCAGGACTTCTCTTCTACATACAATAATTTTCTGAACACCTAAGCATATGTATAAAAGTGAAATCAAATGATTGCTTCAGACTTGACAGAACTGCTGAACTAAGAACCATGCACTGTCCTCTATTAAAGGGCATCACCTTGAGAAGATAAAGCTTTGTAAATGTTGCTCTTAAAGTTAGTATTCTCTGCTATTGGCTATTATGTATGTTTATAGAGGTAGAAAAAATGATCTTCAAAGAATGATGTTGCCTAACCACATTTTATACTACCCTTACAAAACCCAGAAATCAGTACTCTGATTTATCAGAACAGAAATATAGATTTATCCCTATCAAGGTACTAATGTATACCTAAAAAGGATCCTGTTATTGAAAATAGCAAAAGAGATAGTAAAAAGGAAAACAAACCTCTAATCAGACAGAAAATACTGGGTAAGAATGAGCAGCAATACTCAGAGTAATCCAGGGATATTCAGGTTATATTGGTAGCACATGATGCATTATTTGTGACTTAACTTTAGTCTGAGGTCCCTAAATAATTAACCTGCTTTATTCAATTAATTTAAATGCCCATATTCTACTGTTTATGAAACTGGTATGTGGTTGAAAAAATAAACAGTATACTGCTTCCAGAGTTCTATAGAGACTGATCCAAAAAAATGCTATGATTCAAATATTTTTCCTAAAACAAAAATTAATATTGCTTTGCTAAAAAAAGTTGAGAGCAAGTATTTTATCCTAATTGCAAAAGAATGCAATTTGATATCTTTATATTGACATTATATCCACTTTATTTCTTATTAAAGTCTTACATGAGAGTATATGTTTACACATTCAACTTTTCCAGTTGTACCATGAAGGATATTGAACATTTCTAGCAATCCGCTTGGTGTTACTATCCTCTTAAATTTTAGACAATGCCTTTCTAATTCTCCTATTTTCCTTCTTGGCTGCGTCTCTACAATATAAACTTGTTTTCCTAACTATTAAGAAATGTTACTGCTGCTGGAAATTCGTCTGTCATTTTGCAAATCTTTTTTCAAAGGAAGAAATAACAGGTTGTCTCAGTGAAAGAAAATAACTTACAAACAAAAATAGTACGCTCTTTGCTCCCACTGGGACAAACCAAGTAATATTTACCTCTGACATGATAAACAAAAGATCAGAAAGTATTAGAACTATATGGCTCTGTAAATAGTATATTCAGAAGAGACAAATCCTGGTAGAATCGCAAGAAAATTGCATCCATTTTCAGCTGCCAATTTTTGAGGAATATCCTGGGGTTTTAACTCTGTATTTATAGAACTGTGTATGATAGCAGCGACTCTGCCATCAGCATCTTCATCTTTCTACACCATTGCCAGGATTTCTCCTGAAGAATTATCACCAGTCTCCTCCACAGAAGCAACTAAGGCAGATTCTGCAGAGGTTGTTTTCAATGACAGCTACATTTTGGAGAACAAGGTAAAAGGATATCTAGCAAAACAGCCTTCTTGTAAAAAGAACACTCAAGTGTCCTTACGAAGCACTCAAGGGGGCCTTGGACAAAGAAGACTAAATGCCCATTTTGGAATATTCCTTTCTCTCCATCTGTGGGTCAAAGGCAGGATAAGAATACAGCATAGGCAAGACAATATGGACGTATTGAAATGCTTGAGAATCAAAGACATATCTCTTGGAAATACCTTCTACACACCTATCCAAGTTATTTTCAAGTAAGGAGAAGACCAAGTAGGTTACACCAAAGTACCTTCTGTTTACAAATTAACTTCATGGCACAGTAAAAAAAGCCAGCCTGAAGTCTATCTAACCAAGTCTGGCTTGGTTAACCTGTAAGCATCAGGAAGGTCAAGGGAAGAATGCACTTTAAATGACTGCAGTTACTCAAGATAAACTCACAGCAACAAATTTCTGAATATTTTCTTCTCAGAAAATATTTCAGGTGATTATTCTTCATGAAGTACACTTTTGTGTTACAACCACGCATTATTTCTGACAACTGCACTGATGTTACATATGCATTAACCCCATCTCCAAATCAAAAAATCACAAAGGTGTGAATATGCCCCCTCCTATGTGATCAGCTCTAGTTGGCACAGTGTATTTTATTTTTCTCTAGGTAGTATATTCTTTAAGAAATGCAAGTTGATTAGAGTCTGAGTTTCTCTTTCCTGCAATAGTAGATGATTAAATAAACACATACTCGGAACAAAATGAAAAAATATGCAGTCGTGCAAACCCTTACAATGCAGTTTTGCATTCATCCCAGATGGACACCAGGTCTTCTCACAGCACTTGCAATATAATTAGAATTCAACACTAAGGAAAAAATTTCCCCGAATAAAACATGCAAAGATTACAATCTAAATACAATGTTGTTAGTTGAAAGAAATGAATGTACAGTATTGAATGTTCAAAATTGTGTTGAATTAGATAAGCAAATCCCATGTAGACTTTGTTAATGATTCATAATCAGCTAATAAACTCATCTCTAGTAGAATAATGATCCATGGACCTGTTAGCTCATTTATCACTATGTTTTACAACACCGGCAAAGAAACTAATTAAATCCCAGCATCATTACACAGAATTCCTTTTAACAGAGATACAATGATGCACTAGAGGCTACAGATTACACTGCAAATTGTACCCAGAGATTCTGGACAGCAAGTTTTAATTAACATGGTAGCAAGAAGCTGCTCACTTAAATAATAACTTTCTAGGATACATCAGCACATGCCAAAACACTGGAGGAAGAAGAGAGTAAGGAAAGGACCATGACGTGAGATATGGAAATCGTAGACTTTTTCTATCCACAGCAAAAAAAGATGTTGCTGTTCACTGACTGCATTCATTATCTTAGACAAATGAGAAGAACAAACTCCGGCTTCAGATCAGTGTTGAAGACGCTAGTAGGGGCATACATATAAGGTCATAAAAAAAATCATACATAAAAAAAATCTGTGCAGCACCAGCACTAGGCCAGTGCAGTCAGAACATCTCAGAATCATAGAATCATAGAATTTTAGCGGTTGAAATGGACCCAGATCCCAAACCCCCTGCCATGGGCAGGGACACCACCCCACTAGATCAGATTGCTCAGGCCTCACCCAGCCTGGCTTTGAACACTGCCAGGGTCAGGGCAGCCACCACTTCTCTGGGCAACCTGTGCCAGTGTATCAGCACCCTTAGAGTAAAAATCTCTTATCTAATATGTAACCTAAACTTCCTCTCCTTCAGTTTGAACCCATTACCCCTTGTCCTGTCACTGCAGCTCCTAACACAGAGTCCCTCTCCGGCTCCTTGTAGGCCCTTCAGACACTGAAAAGTTGCTCTGAGGTTTCCACACAGTATGCTCTTCTCCAGGCTGAACAGCCCCAACTTCCTCAGCCTGTCCTCACACGGGAGATGCTCCAGTCCTCTTATCAACTTCATGGCCTCCTCTGGACTTACTCCAAAAGTTCCATGTCATTCTTGTGTTGAGGGCACCAGAACTGAGTGCAGTATTCCAGGTGGGTCTCATGAGAGCAGAGTAGAGAGGGAGAATCACCTTTTTTGACCTCCTTCCCACACTCCTCTTGATGCAGCTCAAGATTCCATTGGCTTTCTGGGCTGAGCTCACACTGCAGTTCATGGTGAGTTTCTTGTCCACTGTTACTCCCAAGTCTTTCGCCACGTTGCTGGTCTCAATTACTTCCCCATCCAACCTGTAGGTGTGCTTGGGATTGCCATGGCCCATATGTAGGACCTTGCACTTCATTTTGTTGAACTTCATGAGGTTTGCATTGGCAAATGCAAAGAATATGGCAAGAATTCACAAGATGTATGAGAAGTTATCTCATTTTGCTCATTGTGGGAGGGAAGACAGATGAATAACTGCCCAGATGAACAGTTGTTTGTTGTGTAAGCAAGAGAAAAGAGTAGAAAGAACTTAAGAGACAGCATTAAATGAAGAAAGACTGAAATGACTGAATAGTCCAACACCAGTATTCAAAGAAAAAACTGAGGGCTGTCGGTTTGTGGAATTTGATGGAGGCTTCTGGTTATGTACAGAAGATCAGCAGATCAGTGAAGAGCTAGAGACACACCTCCAGGCATAATACAGCTCATCACACTGCACTAGTCAGAACATTGGACACTGCTAAAGATGCCAGTGTTAGATCAAGTACCACTTTCCAACATGAGATATCAAAGCTCCAACCAATCGCATTCAGAGTATAGACATGGACTTTCTCATGTGAATATCTCTACTTACCAGCTATCTTTCATTCTTCCTTCTCCCAGCTTCTCTGGACCTTTCCTAGCTTCAGCTCTTTTGACAAAAGCCTTTTCTTGTATGTCTGCTACTTATCACTGATGTCTATATCTTTTTAACACTACACACCTTGCAGAGTTCTCAATTGAGAGCAACAGCTTTGTGCATCATTGTGGGAAAACTGCTGAAGTGCAGCACAGTTAGAAAAGCAAAACAATTGAATTAGAAACCAACAATGCTAATGATAATGCCACTCTTTAAATCAATAGTATGGCCTCACCCAGAATACTGGCTTCATTTTTGTTTGCTTTATCTCAAAAACAACACAGCAGGAAGAGAAAGAATTCAAAGATAGGTCACAAAAATGGTGCCAGGCCAGCAGAGGCATCATTAGAATCTCGGTCTCCTTAGTTCAGAAGAAAAAATATCTCATGCAGTTATACAATACAATCAACTGCATAGCAAGTAAAACAAGAGTTCCCACTTACTCCATCTGGGAAAACAGGCACAAGGTAAATAAATCTGAAAAGCAACTAGTTCCTTTATTGCAACCATTAAGAAAAAGGGGAGGATGGGGAATGAGTGAAATTGCACATAAAATTCATTAGGGCATAACAGAAGAGATATTGCTGTAGATAAAGAAAACATCTGCCATTGAAGGTCTGGTAGGATCAGTGACATGATGACTCAAACATAATTTAGAGACCACAGCCATGCCAGGCCAAATGATTGTTCTAGACATTTGGGACAGATGAGAATCTGGCCTCTAAAACTACTCTACCTGTTCAGTTTAGGAAAGTGTATGTCAATTCCAAGGATGTAGAAAGCATATGCTGTAGCCCTCTGTGCAAGGACCAAGATGGTGATCTCCACAAACCTGGTGCATCAAGCTGGTTCCACTGACAGCACAAATGAGACTTTGCCTCCTGGTTCCCATGACCACAAGAAATCCACATGATGGGTATTTCTGTTTACATCTATAAACTTCTGCCCTATGTTCAAATGGGAAAGCATAAATTGGATTTTGCCATTCTTTGTATGGTGGGATCTATTGTAAATGCAGAACATGGTTTATAAGACATCTTAGCACCACTCCTATTTCAGAATGATCTTCTATAATGTGTGAGATCATAATTTCTACATCTTGTCCACCACCAAGTCCCCTGCAACAGCAGGGTTCTAGAAACAGTTAGCTTATCGCAGGATGAGAGGCAAGTCCTGAATCAAAAGCAAACATGCAGTCATTCTGAATCACTTTAACACTATGTACTCCAGTAGTAATAGAAAAAAAGTCTTCAAGCAATACTGTGACCTTACTGCCCCCTGTTCTGAAGCTCAGAAAATTACAACGTTCCCTTAACCACACATTCAGCAGGTTGAATGAATGGTTCAGTAGGGACAGGAAAGAACTCCCCTGAAAAGAAAATGGCAGTGGAGATGTGGTTTCTCTTAGTTCCATAAAATTGTCATTCCTACATACTATCTATATTCCCTGATGTAGAGGCTTGTGGCCACTTTATGCAGAAAGCACTGCAGGGAGTGATCTCAAGTTTGTCCTGAACTAATCTTTGTAACTTTTTGGGAAAAAAGGTTAGCAACATCCAAACACAACCAACTAAATAGACCTAAGATGCACAGAGCATTACACTTCCTATCATACTGGGATATTTTTCTATTCTCCATGCACAGAATATATTATATAGTCATTCATGCAATAAGAGCCTCAGGAAAAAGTCCAAGGATTATATATTTTCCCATATTTGCTTTCTGTGCTTCAAGTAAATATCTTCAAGCATGTCAGTTGCACCTGTCATTTCTTTTTTTCTAACACTGTGGGCCCCTCACCACCATCTCTTCACAAGGCCAAAAGGTAACAAGTTAGTACATGCTTTGGCAGAGGCATCATCCGAGCAACTTAGATGAGAATATACTTTCCTTTTGACTGTTTCTTTTGAACTACTGAGTGCTCTACATGTTTAAAGAACTGAGGGTGCTCAGCAATTTATACAGCAAGAACAGGATTCAAGATCTCAAGGTCCATATTGTGTAACAGAACTGGATATTCATACACACATCCACACACAGGGAAATTTCAATTTCCACATGACAGGGAAATTTCAATTTCCCTGTCAGCTTATTGGACTCTATCTGGGAACTGCTTAGTTTATTTTATTTGTTATTATAGGAAACATAAACAGTAAATTTAGCTATGGTTTTTTCTTTAGGTTCAAACTCAATTGCTGTGAACACAATGTTACCAGAGGAGAAGTATGTCAGTTTTGTTAAACATATCCTTCTGGGTGGACAAAAGAACTATCAACAAACCCAACAGCCCTTTCCCAACAAAAGGAATTTGAGTCTAGCATCCACCTCTTGTATTTGTCCATAACAGAATCACCAGCCTCTAAACAGTGAATGTGAAAAAAATGAACCACTCAAAACATGCACTGGCATTTGCTCAGGAGGCTGCTCAGACCCTGGCTGCACGAGTACCAGGGACAAGGAGAATATCTGTAAGAGCAAACAGGTACATCTGATGTTGTGATTAATCAGAATGACCACGGCATGATGGGGTTATTTCTTTGTAAATGTATTTCCTTTAAGGTACTTCGGACACAAAGACGGCAATTCTTCACCCCTAGTTTACTTTTGTCCTGTCCAAATTACACCAAGTGAAATGACATCAGTATTGTTGATTCTACAGGCAGTTAACTGACACAGTTTTACTGACTTCCACAAATCATGGTAGCAGCAACTGATTTTACACTCACATTGAATTGCTTCTTATTTTTGAAATTAAAAGAATTAGCTTTTGAATAAAATGTGATTTTTATTCACAAAATCTAACATTATTTTTTAAATAACCAGTTCTCACACTCTCTTCTTCCATCAAAAAAAGTCTTAGATTTTAAGGCCAACTCAATCTTAGTGCACAATCCTAATTCACAATTAAGTGAATTAATGCCAAGATAATTAGAATGTTTGTAAGAATATTTTGCCTGCATTCCTTACACACAAAAATTTCTCTGCCAGTTAGTCCATGAAGAGCTTCCCAAATAAAGTGAAGCACAAACAAATTGCTTTTCTTCTATCAAAACATATTTGGCAAACCTCACAGCCTCTTTGTTGGATTTTGAAGGGGATTCTGGAGGAACAACGAAGCTTAGGTTTTGAGTAAAGGTAATTTTGAAAGGTGGAATCACAGCTTAAGAAACTCTCCAGAGAATTTTCTTGATGCAAAGCTAAGAAGACTTTGTGATAATTTCTTAGGAACTGGCCTCATTCCAAGTTGGATTTTAAACACAGATTATAAAGCAAACACCATCCCCCACAAGTATTAGGAAAGAAGAAAATAACAGAATGGGGGCTGTAGAAATGGTCTCTATTGTGGGACCAAAACCTGTCAATCAAGCAGGTTGACAGGCATCAGAGATTGACAGACAGGCCCTCTCTCTTGACTTCAGTTATCTGGGGGAATGGGAAAAGTGTCTGCAAGAACACATTAAATTGCCAAAGTCATTACCAGTCACCAATTACCAAAGAAAAGATAACAAGGTGTATTTTAGAAAAATCGATGCAACAACATGCATTTCAATAAAGCAAGTTTTTCAGAACTTTAGAAAACAAAATGAACTATTTAGGGAATACATGATGGATTTTTCATAGAATACCAAGCACTTCGCTATGCCAGCAGGCTTTGGAGATTCATCACTATTCTTCCTATATTTTGTACTGGGGCCAGAGGTCAACCAACAAGTATTTCCCTTTGTCTCTTCTTAGGCTTAACCTAGAGAAAGAAAGTAATCCCTGAATCCTAAGGATTAATTCTAGGTTCTATGCTTGAAAAACTGCAGTCCAAAAGACATTTTGGTTACCAAGTGCATTTATTCCAGCTGCAAGAGTAAATTCTATTACATGTTAATAAATTGCTAAAGAAAAAAACCAAACCAAAAACAAAAGACCAAAGGACATTGATATTTACTGCCAGATTTGACTTTTTTCATTCACCCAAGCTGAAAAGGCCCCCTATGAATTCTGTTGGACTCACTGCAACACCTTCAGACAGGCTGCCTAAGCTTGGAATACCAGATTTCTCTCACATCATTCTGTTCAACATTTTTCTGTAGTCATGATCTAAGTCAAGTGGAATGAAATTTATCCTGACACAAAAATTAAGAAGCCTGCAACTAAGGCTGAGAAAATGAAGTCTTTGTTGTGATGGAAGGAGGCAGCCCCCTTGTTTCTGTCGCCTTCCTTCTGCCAGCACAATCAAGAGAAAAGCAGGACAACCTTTTTCGACACAAATAAAAGTGTTCACATATTGTGAATTAAAGTGTACTTGCCTTCAGATTTTCCAGGCTCTTATAACATTAATTGAATATCACTGCAAATATGTTGAGCATATAAAATGAATTAATTTTTTCTAGATTGCTGCCCAGTTACTGTTTATTGAATTATTCCAAGTGCTTTCCTTCTTTCAAGTTAGCTGGCATTAGGTGGCTCACTTTCAGGAGTTGTTTCCACTTTCAGTGGAAACAAAAGGATGTTTTCTATTATTGCTGTTCCAGCTGTGATCTGCAAGAACATGATTATAGTCTACATTGGATCCACAGAGAGCACTGAAGTCAAATGGGTCCTCTTAGACATCATCTGTCTCTCCCACTGTGTCCAACAACACACAAAATATCCCATATCAGCTTCTGTACCCTCTATTATGGCCCATGGTGGAAATTGCTGCTCCGGGATTTATTTGCATACCTCTTCGACACCTCCTCAGGATTGTGGTGACTTCTATTAATCTTCCTGGTTTATGTAAATTTTGTGGACTTTTTTAAAAAAGAAAAATTAATCCGCAATCCAGCTTGATGATCTCACATGCATCTCATACCTTTGAATTCCTGCAACTCTCTCAAATGGTTCTTTTGGACAACATACAGTAAGGAACTTAACACTTCACCCCAAGAGCCACTTGTATCTATGTGTGTCACATATCAGACCATATCTCTGTGCTTTTATTGAATAACAGAACTGTAAATTGAGTTAGGTTGGAATGGAAGGGACCTCTGGAGGTCATCTAGGCCCACCTGCAGCTCAAAGGAGGTCTAATCAGATCAGCTTGCACAGGGATCTGTCTAGTCAAGTCTTCTGAACACTTCCAAGGATGAAAATTTACCCACAGGGTTAAGAAAAATAATAAGAATATTTGCTGAATCTAAGTGGAATGCCCCATGTTCAAACTTGTGTCCGTGGTCTCTCATCCTACTGCTGTGCACCCTTATTAGCAAGAGTCTGTCTCTGTCTTCTCTTAGCTCTTGACTCACTAGTATTAGGATAATACCAGAACACTTACAGTGAAGAGGGGAGAATCCAAGAAGACTGAAAATGTCTTGCAAAGACCTCTCAGAATATACAACTCAAGCTAAAAATTAGTTGGCTAGCTAAATTAATTAGATGAATCACCAAGGAGGGACCATACATACTACCATATGTCTAACAGTAACCTTGTGCAGATGTGCATTCAGAAGAACATGAGCATTAGTTCTCCTTAACACCAGACAAATGCCTGTACAGAAAGCACCTAAATCCTGCAAATGAAGCTCTATTGGCTTAAAGTTGTACTGGTCATCTCTAGCTGAAAGATGCCCCTAGAATTTTATGACCTTGAGCTGACCAGCTCCTTAAGACATGTATGACACTGATCTTCAAAGGGGAAGCAATCTCTGACACTCGGTACTAAAGCTGAACAAATGCCAAAACCAACACCCATTCAACACAGCAGAAGAACAAGAAAGTATCAACTCTGACAATGAAAGTTGTACTGGTCATCTCTAGCTGAAAGATGCCCCTAGAATTTTATGACCTTGAGCTGACCAGCTCCTTAAGACATGTATGACACTGATCTTCAAAGGGGAAGCAATCTCTGACACTCGGTACTAAAGCTGAACAAATGCCAAAACCAACACCCATTCAACACAGCAGAAGAACAAGAAAGTATCAACTCTGACAATGATTTCTACTGACATTTTTCTTAACTTTTATGCCCCTTTAATGAAATGTAGGTACAACAGAGACTAATTTTCAGTAGTGTGTCTGCAGAGTGACTTTGAGGGCAGATTTGCTTACAGGGAACACTGTAAAGCAGCCACACTAGTTTAGAACGTTCAATAGCTCCTAGCTTTAAGGGAAACCATATTTAGCAACGTATTTCAGACTTGTAGCACAAGCTTTGCCAACACTTCAGACTTACTTGGAAGATCTCAATTTATGCTCCTGATCCTCTGTAGTCTCAACACCCAGACAGGCTGGCATTTGACTTATGTATCTCTGACTTCCTGCAGAACCCTCACACCAGATAACGCGATCAAATCAAACTACTTTCCATACAATTATAAAACATAACAGGCCACAGCAAAAAAATGTAAAACCTCCAAAGCGGCTCAAAGCTAATTAATTTCTATTACTAGTGAAAGAAGAACCACTTAACATGTCTTTTCTTATTTAAATTACCATTGACAGCACCTGCCTTTTTTTTTATTCTTGGGAAATCCTGCTACAATACTAGTTAAATTCTGTATGACTGTAGCATTTATGAAGATAAGGCAATTACCATTACAAAAACAATCCCAGGTTACAATTTATGGCAAAAAGGAAAGAGTTATGATGCTCTGTTAAATCATTCAGTGATGTATTACATACTTAGTTAATCCTTCTGGTTGTGAAAATTTAGGGCTAAATGGTGTCATTGTGTTCAGTAATTAATTATTTTGTTTCATTTAGTGGATACTTCATTCACATTGTTAAGCAATAATGCGATTTAATGACCAGCAGATGCACAAGCCCACATGGCAACCGTGTAATCAATGTAATTGACCGACAGGAGAAATGACTCTATGCCCAGCAACATCAGAAGTAAACTTTGTTATTTAATTAGAAAGGCATCTTCGGGCTCCCAGATCTGACAAAACAAAGTTTATTTAGAATTTCCTGCATGTTCTCTTGTTACAGCAAATCCAAATGCCTCTATTGAAAACAGTAGGCCTGGAGTCACATCTGCTAACCTGTCTGTACTTAAAAAGGAGATCGTCCACCCATAAATATATTGGGTATGTTTTGAACAAAACAACTGGAGTGTCTAAACGGAATTTGCTTCCACATTTTAAAGAGGAAGGACTTTTCAGATATGTATGAAAGGCAGAATGCACAATTCTGTAAAGCTTTGATATTCTTTCACAGGAATGGCAGAGGAGAACACTTAGAATTTTAGATCTATTTTTTTATTCCTGCCTCAGACTTTTCCACCTTCAGGAAATAAAGGTTGGATTCCAGTGCCAAGTGGACCAAGACTGAACATGAGATTGAGGCATAAGACCATTACCTGGAGTACTGTGTACAGTTACCCAGAGCACTGCACACAGTTCTGGTGTCCCCAACAAAAGGAGCACATGGATCTGTTGGAGCAAGTCCAGAGGAGGCCATGAAGCCCATAAGAGGACAGGAGCACCTTCCCTATGAAGACAGGCTGGGAAAGTTGGGGCTGTTTAGTCTGGAGAAGGTTGTGTGAGAAACTCATAGCAACATTCCGGTATCTGAAGGGGCTCTAGGGAAGCCGCAGAGGGACTCTTGGTTAGGAACTGTAGTGACAGGATAAGGAGTAATGGGGAAAAATTGAAAAATGGGAAATTTAGATTAGATATTAGGAAGTTTTTTAATGTGAGGGTGGTAAGACACTGTCCCAGGTTGCCCAGGGAGGCTGTGGCTGCCCCAACCCTGGCAGTGTTCAAAGTCAGCCTGGCTAAAGCCTTGAGCAACCTGCTCTGGTGGGAGGTGTCCCTGCCCAGGGCAGGGGGTAGGGGCTGGATGATCTCTAAGCTCCATCCTAACCCCTTAACATATTATGAAACTATGGACATGCATGTCCCTTTAAGCTGACCACAAATATAAGTCTTCAGCCCTCTGCCTGAGTACAGGGCAGCCATCATCAAGAAGAATTAAAGTTCAGAGGGAGCTTCTGAATGAGAAGTCTAACACTGGCTAACAAGAGTTGGTTTTGCTGCCAGAGAACACTATCCCTCTTCTAGAGGGCATACTTCCTTGGTATTTTGTACTAAAAAATTGTGCAAGAATTTAACAAAAAATATAAACCAGGGAAAACTCTAACTTAGAGTGCAGCTGTCTAAACTGCAGCGTTACCTTCTCTGGAGGAGCCATGCTATACAGGAAGAAGCAAGGGAATGATCTTTTCTGAACTGGGGACCTACTTGAAGTAGCTCACTTCATCAATGTACACAATTTTATATTGCCTTTATTTAGATGCACACAGTTTTGCATTTTTCAAGACAATCTCCTGTGCCATGTGCTTCTCAAAGCTGTGGCAAAGGAAAATACCTGTTATCTGTATTAAAGATTTAAATGTTAAGAATCAGACTTCAAAATATATTTTTTTTTTTAGTTTAAATTGATTACCTTCTACTGGCATGACTCTCCCCGTGGTTCAGGTTCACATTTTAAAGCTGCCTGATGTCTCCAGAATCAGGATCTGATCTCTCTGTAGGATGTCTCAGTGAACATTTATTAACAAGACTGGAGGAAGTAGCCTCTGTATTAATCATCTTCTGTCAAAAAGAGGCCAGCAAGCAACCTGCAGAGTAGTCAATAGATTTACCTTTCTTAATTCATTTAGGAAGGTTTAAGTCAACTTTCCCCAGTAGTAATTAAAAAGAAGCTTGTCCACAGTCCTCAATGGCAGCAGAGTTCTTTGAGTTGTACGTGATGCTCTTTAATGCAAAAATCACAAAAAGAGTTAGGGAGTCTAGACCAACATACCATGTGTCTATCAGTCATGCCCTCAGACAACTAACTTTGGATAAAATGAATCATATTTCACAATTTTATCAATTTACAACTAATTTTAGAAAACATAATTTAAGCAAAACATTTTACTTGTTATTTTCTGCTTTTCTCTTTTCTGCTGCTCTATTGCAGTAAAGAGCCAGTCTGGACCATGGCAAATACTGTATGCTCTGCAAACCCAGGTGGGAAGTGCAGAAGGAAGGTAAATGAAGTAAACCCAAATACACAAAACCCTTAAAACCATCAGCCAACATAAAAGATAACCAACAGATTCACTCTCAAAGATGAGTCTTGCAGGGCAAAGGAAGTTAATGTTGGAATTTCAGATTTAATCCATTCTTAAGCAGGAAGAGCAATAACTTTGGCCTTAACCTCAGCTTTGAAAACACTGCTCTGCATACATGCTGTTTCAACATTTCTGGGTTGCAATTCAGCATCAAATAATCAATATTCAATCCTGTTCCTGAAGCAGCCTCCCTGACACACCAGACTGAATTCCACCTTCTACAAGAGCACTGATGCCATTTGAAACTGAAGAACAAATTATGCATATCGCCATGGCTCCAAGAACATTTTTGTGCAATGATGTGCAGATGATATGTTAGGAATTTTTGAAAGTTGTGGGTCTATGTACTACTCCTGGTTCCATTCTTTCAATTGGTGTGACTAGTTCCTGTTTCCCAAACAGTAATAGGGACACAGTACAGTAAATGCAACACACATGAAAATTCAGACAGTGGTAAAATTTACCATGTAAAGAAACATTTGCATGGTTAAAGTAATAGACTCTATATTATTATTTTAGCAGACTTTTTGAGATTTTTCTCAACTTTTGGTGCAGCAGAGCTGCCTGATGAGAAATCTGAACATTTTCTGCCATTTAAAATTGATTTCTGGTATTATGATAGGTATACCATATTTTTGCAGCTAGCATGCACAGAAGGCAATCTACAGATATAATCCCATGAGAAAGTACTTTATCTTCATTCAGATAAGCTCTTTGCTATCTAGAACACTGTTGTAGTGCCCAAACCTCGACTGAGAGTTCATTAGCAAAATTTCTGCATAACGGTAACATATTTGAAAATACATTTAGACAGGTGTAAAATAGATACAATTTGTCATCTCTGATTTTTCAATAAAAATGTCTTAAACATACACAGAAAGTCAACCATAAGAGAGTAAGATTTATTCCATGTTACTATAAAATCCTACTTCTAAATTTTTAGGTCTTTTTATGTCCTTGTTTTGTGACATTGTTGCATTTCCCAGATAAAAGCAATTACAAACTGAATGTCCTAATCAAAAATGGCAAAATTCAAGGTTTACAGGGAGAATCTAGAGAGGTGCAGTGGCAATTACATTTTATATGTTCACTGAGCACATAAAGAGCTTAGAAAAAAAATAAACAAGACAAGGCTTCCTCCAAAGATGTACCCAGTCTGCATTTTCCCTCACTCATTTGTTATTTTTTTCTGGAAGCACTGAAGGTATCTGTTAAGATTTCCTGAAGTACATGACAAAATTAAACAGATTCTTTTAGTGTAAAACAAACTGGAGGACCATGATGTCTTCAGTGCGCATGTCTACAGCTAAACCTGCACTAGACGGTCTCCTCCCAGTCTGGGTGGACCTCTGGCTCCCACTTAGCCAATTAAAAGGCTCCTACCAGTCTTTATAAACATCACAGGTCTCTGCACTAGCTGTTGCCAACCATCCTAGAACAACAGTCTTCTTGCAGAGGACAAACAGCTCAGCGTGGTCAAGTCAAAATGTGTTAGCAATTAGCCGTTCTTCTTGTCACAACAAAACTTTGACAACATCAGTGCCTAGTACCACAGTGTCTGCAGAATATTTAAGAGTGTATTCACCGTTTTCTAAAATCACAGGAATCCTGTATGTCATTACAGTTCGGTAGAGAACCAGTATAACTCTTTGCACAACACTGCTTAACACAAGGTCTCTGACTACGCTACCCTTACTGAGTCTGCAGGAGCTCCCGTAGATGTGGCGCTGCCCCATGGCTCCCCTCAGCAGTACTGAAATAGTTAAGGTCACAACAGAATGCAGCTATGTAAAGGAGAAATTTCCCTGTCCTTGCCTAAGTGAATGTCTGGGATTAAACTGACAGCCCACCTTAGTGATGGTGGAATAATTGGTTGTTCAGCTCTGTCCTTGTCAAGCGCTGACAGTTCTGCAGATGTCCTGCTCGGCTCTCCAAAGGTTAGCCTCAGCTGAAGCTGGTGTTCATTAATCATTCCTTCCTGACAGGACTCAGAGCAGCCCACATCTGCCACTCTGTCCCCCTCAATCCCTGATGTACCCAGCTTGTGTGTAATCACTGCTGTTTTTCTTAAGAGAATACCCGATAAGGGAATATGTTTTTAACTATGAGACTTACGGTGTTGCCTTCCTTTTTTGGTAATTCTTTCAGCAACAGGACAGTAATAAGACTTTGGTGCCTTTGGCCAAAGCAGTCTTGTACAAAAGGAGTGAACTGTGGAACAGATGTACAAGAAGTACACAATTATGACATTCTTTTTATAGTGTCTGTAATGCCCTCACATAAAAATAATTTTCAGTCTATTACCATATTCACACCAAAGATGGAAGGATGTGGTATTGCAATAACCTTGCATGAGTACAGCACTTGATTTAGAGGGAGTGGAAAAAAAACCCACCATTACCTATTCCACTGAGCAGCTGGGGAAAGAAAAGCCTCAATGCATTCTTCAAATCTGGTGACTTTTTCCAACACTCGATCTCTCTGGACTATAACACTTTCTTCACTGTCTGCTTGTGGACACAGTAACTGAAAAATCCTGTTGCCAGCTCCGCTTTAACCCACGTGAAGTGGCTAAACCTCAGAAGTTCACACATGCCGAATGCCTTTGGAGTATTCTGCTTTTACCAGAGCCTGTAAGAGCCACCCATGATCACTATGCAGTTAGGAAAAATCAGAGAACTACTAAGAAAATTCCCAGTAATTTCAAGTATCCCTTAGAATTTCAGGCGTGTCCTACAATAAACTGTACATCCTACAGTTAGACAGAAACACATATATTACTTATGACTTGATTAAATTGAAATAACCATCAGCACACACACTGCCAGTGTATTATAGCTGCCAAGACTGTGCAAGAAATGAAATAATTACCCACTTCATAATCTTATTACAAGATTGCCCACTGACTTTCCTTAGGGTGCTGGTGTTCATATGTGAGCATTGCAGGAATTATCATTTCAGATAATTGATTAATTGTCTAGTCCACAAAGTTTAAAAAGGAACAAACAAGGACATTAAGTGATTAGCATTCTTCCATTTAATTTGCAAATCCTGTCTTCACAGCTAAAAAGCCAAATGCCTCAGGCTGCATCCCAGGCACACAGACCTCAGCAAGCTTGACAGTAGAAAGAAGGTGCTACAGAGGCACATAACTGACATGCTGGATTAAAGCAATCAACACATTGACCATTAATCATGGCTAAAGGCTTTACAGTGCACTTACAGAATGGCAGTGGGCTGTTCCAGAAGGTAGCAGCAGCGATGCTGAACTTCAAAAGGTTGAGCCAACCCACTAATGTGATTTGGCCAACACAAGCAGTTATAGCTGCAGATCTTCAGTTAACTCAAGTAAATTTTTGGATTTAGATGAGAAGAGAAAAATCTAATTTCAGGTTCCACTATACTGACTGTACTGTTCTCCCATTGCTCAGCAACAATGATAGTTTGTGGTGCTGCCTCCAATGGATGTATCAAATTTAACAAGATCTGAAGAGCAGCAGAAGGTATAACCACTTGCAAAACATTTTGAATCTCTGCAGGACTGAGAGTGCTTGTCGGTCACAGAAAGTTGAATGCTCCATTGCTGAATGGCACGTAACAGCGAAAACTATTAATGGTTCTAACAGCCATGTCAATAGCCTCATTGTTGGGGACTGCACATGGACACATAAAAGAAGCTTATACTATAAGGAACTAAACCACCAAAACAGATGGGGACCAATTCCAGTGCTTTATGAATTATTTTCTCATTCCTGTTATCCCTATGCATTACAGCAGTGCCTAGTTAATGAGTCACTCAAATGCAAAATAAAAATAAACCGTTGGTTTGTGAAAAATTTTGAAACCAAAGGAACAGATCCGGTGAAATATGGCTACAGTTGTGTCCATAAACATTGCACAACAGTCAGACTCGGTCTGTACTCTGTTCTATGTACATGTATAACCAAAAGACCTCCTTCTAACAAAGGATGTACATGCTATCTCTCTGGTTTTCCTTGAACCTACTGAGAGCCACATGAAATGATTAAAGGAGTATGGCATATTTTAAAGTCAGTAAAAATTGCATTTCTGTCATAATTTAACAAGGATTCTACAGGTTACTGAATTACTTGAGCAGCTGCATTAGATTATCTAGTCTTCCAGCACAAAATATTGTCATTTAGTGGTGTATTCTCAATGGCAGCTACGGAAAATGAGGAATGCTTTTTCTTGTTTTGAAAATTAGCCTTGTCCCTGCCCTTCTGCTTCCTGTATTTATGCTCCCCCACCTCACCACACATCCCACTTACCAGTAAAATGGACTTGCAACACTGACATATCTGAAGAACTCAAATTCTTAGACTACAAAGAAGTAGAAATATCTGTAAGGTCAATTACTATTTTATTGTGCTCCCTCTGCTGGCTCTAAAAATACTACTGTTGGCAAAAAAATTATTTCCAGAAATAAACTGATGTCTGTGCTTGCCAATACACAAAAGCTGGACACTGAAAATGGACCAGTATTTTGGGTTACATTTCTTAAAATTCAAGAGACTTCTGGGTTTTTCCAAAGACTGAGAAGGACAGTCCCCAGAGCAAACTGCTACCTAATGATTAGGAAAACTGCAAGCAATTGGGGAAACAACACTCTCCTGCACAGCAGCAGAAGCTTGCTCTGTATAGGACAGATAATTAAGACAGCCCAACACACAGAAGAGAGAGACTCCTCTGGCACCTGTGATTCTTGGCACTTCTATGATTCTATGATTTCTCTGGCACTTCCATGATTCTATGATCTCTATAGATGTGTGCTGGTTTGGGCTGAAGTGGAGTTAACTCTCTTCCCAGTGGCTAGTATAGGGCTATGTTTGGAATTTGTGCAGAACACAGGGTTGATAATGCAGACATGTTTTTGTTGTTGCTGAGCAGAGCTCACACAGAGCCAAGGCCTTTACTGTGTTCCGTACTGCCACGCTGGCAAGGAAGTTGGGAGTGCATGGGAGACTGGGAGGAGACACAGCTGGGACAGGTGACCCAAACTGTCCAAAGGGATATTCCATACCATAGGACATCATGCTCAGTGTATAAGGTGGAAGGAGGGACATCTGGAGTGATGGCGTCTGTCTTCCCAGGGAACTGTCAAGTGTGATGGGGCCGTGCTCTCCTGGAGGTGCCCAACGCCTCCTGCCTGAGGGAAGCAGTGAATTAATTCCTTGTTTTGTTTTGCTTTGCTTGTGTCTGCAGCTTTTGCTTTCTCTATTACACTGTATTTATCTCGACCCATGTGTTTTTCTAGCTTTCACCCTTCTGATTCTCTCCCACATCCTGCTGTTGGGGCAGTGAGCAAGTGGCTGTGTGATGTTTGGTGCCTGGCTGGGGTTAAACCATGACAAGAGGGAGTTGTACAGATAAAGATTCCGGAAGGTGTTAAAGTGAAGAAAAGGGGAAAAAAATACCTGTCTGCTATGGTGTCCCTTTAAACCTTAATTGTATGGCCGTGGAAAGGCAGTACTATGAAAAAGAAGACAATGGCATTGCCAAAAACACAAAATCACTGCGATGCAAGTAAAATACAAGACACTGTTTTCTACATTCCATATCTACATTTTATCCTTTACCCAGTCCTTCTATCCTGAAAATATGTGTAGGTCTGCAAAAATAAAGCAAAACACACAAGTATAACAGTTCTGTAGGCAGCGAAGGGCTACTTGCCTCCATACACTGCTAAGACCTGGTGTGTTTAGGTATATACCGTCCTGTCACAAAATAACACTTGATCAAAGACTCATTTCAGCGCAAAATGACATATTAGGATAATCAGAATGAGAAAACTTGCCATACTCAAAAAGCTGTCTCTTTGCTGGTAAATACAATTAAAAGTTTTAAGCCCATTTAGAGAAACAGGACATCAGGATCATAAAAAACTAGATCTTTTAAGCAGGGATGTGGGGGTTTTTGCCCTCTAGTAAAAATGCCAGCTTCATAGTGCCCTCTCCTTTCCTCCATTTCACTTAGATATATAGACAGACATCAGAATCTTAATGCAGAGCTGTCACTTACTTATTTGGTGATTATATATACTACTTTCAATGCTCCAAAGCATCAGCTGAGAGAATTCAAATCCATTCAAGTAAACTGCAATGCATGAACCCAGTTTCTCAAAATACACAAACTGTAGAGCAACAAGCATCATGTGCATTTCATTTTAAAAGAGATCTATATTCAGTAGGTCTAATAATGTATTGTATTATTCCTACAGTTCCTCCACATAAGGAAATTCAACCAGACAAGGCCCTCCAGCAGTCTGATCTACTTTGAACCATCTCAGAGCAGTGGGCTGGACAAGCTAACTTTCAGAAGTCCCTTCCCACCTACATTAAACTGTGATTTTTAAGTTTGTTGAGAGTTCAGCCTGGGTTGAGATACTGAGGTTGTGAATTTTCAGCAAATTTTTACTGATCCCAGAGTAATGGGTCCTTTTGCTTTGTGGTTTTTTTTTTTAATTTCAATTCATTATTGATATGATGACTAAAAACTGAGAAGATTTGCAATTGTTTACCAATATGCATTGCTAAAAACTGCAAATCCGCTTCTTGTGTTGCATGGCAGAAGTTTTATCTTCATAGACAAGCCCTCTGTTTTGCAAATTTTATGGAAGCCAGTACTGTTTTTATAACTTCTACTACTTGAACTGGTTACTGATTTTCTATGAAAATCAACCTGATCTGACATTCAAAGAAGGATTAGACATAATACAAATTACAGTTTTTTGGATGGCTATCTAACATCTTGTCTATGCAAAAATGCCATACATGAAATGGCTTGGAAACCATGACAACACCAGTTCTCTAGAGCTCACACAAGCTCAATCAGGCCATAATCAAGAATTTCCTTAGGATTGTCCATTACCTCCTTCTCAGTCAGAGATGCACATTATAGGAGTAAAAAGATCAGAATGGAATCATCAGCATTAATTACATGCTAGACTAGATCTGTCTTCCTTAAGGAGCTGTCAAAAAGAATTTGGAGTACCTCTAGGACATTCAGAGTAGCCCTGTATTGATTCTGCACAGACTGTAAACCAAAATGAAGAGGATTAGCACAAGTTGGTGTTACTGAGAATACATTAAGCCCTTCATATCTGATAAAAGTGAAAGTCTATTCAACTCTGAACACAAATGCATTCCATAATGCCTACTATGTCCTTCTAAATATGAGAAGGTACCTGAAATTATAGCATGTGAAATGTGCTTATCACAAGGAACAAGACTAGATCATTCCTGTGTACATTTCTTAGAATAAAGGCTTCTTAATAAAAGCACAGTCACCTGTGATGAAGAGAAGTCAGATTTTTTTTCTTTGAAAGTCTGTTTGAAAAGGCACAACCTTCTTCAGACATTCTTTAGGTAAACTTCCTGAAGCAACTGAAGTTAAGAAAGAGTTTTAAAATTTTTTTTTTTTTGGTGCCCAAAGAGAAAAAAAATTGTATTTATTTATTTCATTTCAAATCAACAACCAAAGTATGTATTTGACTAGTAACTTGGCATCCTTAAATGTTCTGAAGCTCTGTAATACAACAACACAGACTTCAAGACAGAAACTCTGAAAGATGTTGTTAGTAAAGAAGGTAAAAGCATAATAAATCATGAACCAGTTACATGCCTGCCATTGCAGAAGTTACAAATACTTAAACCCCCAACTTGTCTTATTCACAAAGGTTATCCTACAACAGCAAAACAAATAAAAAGCAATGGAGCTCCTCAGAACCAGTGCAGAACCTCATTAGCTAAAATACACAGAACACCCCAATAGGAACTATAGTAAGTTTAGTGAATACACTGTGGGCCATGAGGAGACCAGAGACAGCAATTAAGACTCAAGAAGACAAATGCATACATAGACAGAAGAAATCTAAGAAATATATTCAGTAAGTGATAGAGCTGTTCAACACACAGACCACCACCTGCTCAGTATTTAATATGAATATGCGACCAGGCTCAAATGATGCAAATGAAAAAAAGAAGAAACCAACAAAAAAAGAACAAACCATACCATGTGACATACAGCCAGTAAAATCTATGCAAGATCAAAAAATAAATATGAAAACAAACAAAGAGCATGTGGACTACTAATGGACTTTTCATGAGATGAAAACAAAATTTGTCAGACAAATTATTTGCAGTGAATTATTCACTCAGCTGTAACTGTGGCCAATGGCAGGCAGTGAAACCAATAACTTGAACTGGTGATTTCTGAGCTTCTCAGCAAATCCTTCACCAGAAGACCACGATCTTGAGAAAAAAGCCATTTTGCTGAACTTAGGAAAGGCTCACATTTTGTTCAGGCCACAGCCACTGCACTGAACAGTGACTCTAGGTCTAGATTTTATTCTTGTCTAAGTCATAGCCTTAGATATCGTATCACCTGGCAATTTTCTTTGCAGTCTACGTTCTGCTCTCCCAAGGAAGTAAATACTTCAACCGGGGGTTGCTTTCTTTCACCTGCATTATACTGCAGGGAGGTAAATAAAGAGACACTGCAGTTTTCTCCTCTCTTTGAGTTTCCTAACCATTTCAGTTGTACCATCCTCTTGATATGTCTGCACCAGGTAGCAGTGCAAAGGACACAGGACTGCATTTTATCTCTTGAAGTAAGACCATGAAGGACAACATGCCTCTAGATGAAAGTGGGTCACAATCAAGCCCTCACCACGTCTTCCAAGAAACCAGGAATAAGAAATCTGAGAATAGAGGCTGCCAGCACACAGACCTGACATTTGTCTTTTTCTGCATTCTTATCTTTTCCCATGTTAATGTCCATGCTGGAGAGCATTTAAATTAAAATTTTTACATGCTAGATTATCTATAAATTGCTGCACAGAAAGAACATATTCTGACACAAGGACTTATGTACCATGATTACCATACACTGTCACCAACAGCCACAAAATTCCCTCCATATATGCATAAAGCTGCACCCTAAACCAGTCACGGTGTTCAAGTAAAATGAATCTGTTTAATTCTGCTGTAATGACTGTAAAAAGCTAGCAGATCTGAAAAAAAATTCCAGTTTTACATCTAATGTTATTGACTCATTGTGATAACAAACGAATCACAACACTTTGTCACCTCAGATATTTTACTTATTAAAGGGAGCAAAAATAAAGTGCAAATATAAATAAAAAATAATATACACTTTCTTTCCACTGGGAACATTCTGTTCTATCTGTGATATCCCAGAAACTTCACTGAAGGCATCAGAAACATCTGGGAATTTTATTTTCAACTTTACAAAATACTAAGCATGTTATAAGAAGGATTTGTTTTACAAAAATCAAATAATTCAGCATAATGACTATTTCAAGTGAGCCACTCTGTCTATATTAAAAACCTTAAACCTCTAGAAAATTCCAAGAAGCACTCTAACTTGTCTTTCTTCCACATATGAAAGCCCTAACTCTATTTAAATTTGGGCTTTAGAGACTATATTCTGCCACTCCAGAAATACTGTTTTAGTATTCAAAAGTCCTTCTACTCTGCAACGCAGTAGGCACACAGACAACAATCCTAGGTGCTCACATTCAAGCAGAAATGCTTCTAACCTTTTTCTGTTCATATGCATTCAAGCCTCATACAAACAAGAGATTACATCAATTCCTTTCCCATCCTAAGCATCCACTGATTAAATTACTCAAATTTATGATCCTGCTTCCAGAGGTTTTCCCAGTTTTGCCTCTTCTTTTCGGTTCTCCTATCTCAAACCTTTCATGAACTGAAAAATTTTCCTTATCTACCTATTCAAAACAAATAAAAAAGTAAAAGTTTGTCCACTTCTAGAATTTCCTCTCCATGGAAATCTCATCATCAGTATGAGATTAGGCATTTGAGGATAAACAGAAGCTAATTGTTACCTCACATTCCTCTGTCATTTAAATCCCCTGAGGGTGACCAGGGGAACAAGGAGAGTTCTACCCTCAGACCTCACAGATGTAAAGGCACCGTATGCTGTCCTGCTTCCCTGTAATGCTCGTGCTAATATATTACACAGCACAGCATAGAGAGTAACGCGGAGCACAGAACAAATAGAAAGAAGCACGGGTTTCATATAAAGCTAGAAAAGAAAATAAAAAGTCTTCTAAACGATTTGCAATTTGTGCTTTAGAAAACAGACGGTGTCTATCAGAGCTGTAAAAACAAAGGTTTCTTGTCCCTCGGCCAGAGCAGTGGTGATCAGTTGAGTTCAGTACAGTGAAACACTGTGCACACCAATGTAGAAAAAAAATAGTTGCCACTAGAAAACTGCCTCCCATGGGTATTGACAAAATGTGCCAAAAATTAGCCCATGAGGATGCAGACTTAACACACTACTTAACAGAAAAATCAACTTCAGAATTGTTTGGTATGTTCATGAGGACATACCTGCAGAGTACTTTTGAAGAAGTAGGCACTGGCACTGAGTGCTGCTTTTCTGAGAGTAGTAACTGGGCTACAGCTAGGCCTCTCAAAAGACACTCATCCAGAACAGAGTTAAGAGGAGGGAAGTATCTCTGGAAACAATTTTTTAATATTTATGAAAAAATATATTGGTATATAGGTGTGCCACTCCTCTGGGAACATACTGGCAATCACTGCCACATTTTCTCCCATTTTTAAATACGAAACTGATTTTTTTGTCTTATTTGATGATTATCTAACCAAGAGAACCACGAAAATCTCTTACAAAACCTGAACTAAAATAAATCCATAAAACGGATCACCTCGGGTGAAAAAACCCTCACTTAGAGTGTTATAACCATTAACTGGATACATTTCAAAGCATTGAATGTGGAGTTATATTTTTCACTCTGATCTGCTTGCAAAAATGCCCCCCAAACTTCTCATTTTCTACTTCAAGCTGATGATCAGGAAGTTCATTGTAAGGCTTGTCATTTTTAAAATGGTACTGCCAGGGCTTCAAACTGTCAGGAATCAACCCAAGTCAGAAGCAGCATTCATAAACCTGAGAAAAAGAAGCACTTTCAATGACATAGGACAGAGTTACATCACAGAACTGCTCTCTATCCTGGCAAGAAGTCTCAGGGCATTTACAGTGTGAAATAGGACTGAATATGAGCAGGAAACCTGGTGGTACTGTTACATAAGCAAGCTCACTGTGGTTTAGATAAACAGCCATAGATTCAACCTGCTGTGAACCGTACATGCAAGCGGAGGACATGTTGTCCACTGAGCACTGATCATGCTGGCACAAATTTGAATTCACATCACAATTTCATGCTGATTATGCCATAGAATACATCACTTTCCTACAGAATATCAATTGGGTAACAACTTTTACCCAGAACATGGTTAGCAAAAACAGCAGCATGAGTGTTCTCAGGGCACAGACAAGAGACCTCATAGGAGCTGATGATCATCAGAGCTCACAGGAGCAGCAAGATTACTGCTGCTGCACATGTTTTCCCCTAACACAGAAAATTGTGGGTTCAATGTTTGGTTTTAACTATTTATCACATCAGTGCTAGAGAGTTCAGTTTTCCAAAGATGAAGTCTAAGACAAGAAATGGGTCCCTAACAAAAGCAAAGCAAAACAAAACAGAAAACAAAATCATTAGGTCCCCATTAATTCCATTCAAATCAGTCTACAAATTAAGAAAAATCAGTGGATTCATAAAAGGTATTGCTATAACCTTCAGTGATGCATACCATTAAATTTAACTGAAATTACCTTCACCACTTCTGAGATAATTGATTGCACCTATATCTCACCGCAACAAACATCACCTCTTCTTGTCATACAGGTTCCTACAAGCTCCCTCACACCAACAGGTGTCACATCTCACAGAAAACCCCCCAACTGCATGAGCATCTTTAGACAAACCCTTCCCAAGAGAGGCCTAGCTTTGGTTAAAATCTTTGATGCATGGATGACGAGTTTGCAGGCAAAGACAGACCCCAGCACATTCTTGCCAGCTCTACATGCTGCACTGCCTGCTCAGCACCCTCCTGTTCTTGGGAGCTGTTTGTGGCCAGAGCTGGCAGTAATTGCTGTTGACATTGTTCAGAGCCTTGCCTCGCTGCCAGAGACAAATCTTTCATTCATGAAGAAGTGCTTGTTAGGCCAGTGCTGGACTCCAAATCCGCTTAATTAAATTAGAAATAAAAGAAAAAAAAAATAAAAGAAGTTGCTTAACTCTGGTGGGAAATTTGCACACAAAGACTGGTGTCTGAGCCGTTCCTGGCTATTGTATCTCAAACAGTTTTGCAACGCAACAGGATCTCTCTCCCCCATCACTTTCCTTCCAGCCACTGCATAGAGAGTGGTGACCCTCATTAAAGACCAGTTTGTTATGGAATGTTTTCCCCATGATTCACTAACAGGTCTTTTCTCCTCAGCAATCAAGGGCTCACAAGTGCTGTGTAAGGGCTCTCCAAGGGCTGATGGCTTCAAGAATTTCAAAAGTAGAGTGTAAACAGGTACATGGAAAAAGCCTCCTTTGAGCAGTTATGTAAACATTCCCAATGCGATTTTTAAAACCTCCAAGCTGAAACTGTCAAGTCTCTTTTCTGCAACTGTATTGACACCCCGCTTTGTGCAGACACCTACTGAAAAACACTGGGTCAGATGTTCTGGGAAGTGATGGCAAACACACAGTGTGGGGCTGCAGAACAGTTAGTGTGAGTAAATTTTAAAAAAAATCAACAAACAAGCTATTCTGTGAAGAGGGAGTCAGGAAATGGAATACAAACTGAACACAACACTTGAACAGCTCTGGCCTTGGCCTAATCTGGCAATTTCTGGTCTTTGTCTTGGCTTTCATATTAACATGATTTTTTTTGTTGTTATTTGGATTAGTTTCTCGTTTGTTTTAACATCCAGTTAATTTTAAGCCTTTTGTGGCAGTGGCCACAGGTCTGAATACTGCACAAAATAACACAAATTGCCAGTATTAACAATGGATTGCAAAGCATTTCAGAGAAAAGCAAACAGAAAATATCACTAACTGCAAATGTCCTTCCTCTGCATGTAATATCCCCTTCTGTACAAATAACAACAATCTGTTCTATATTAACAAATCCTCACTGAATACTTTTCCTATTGTACGGCAAATAATGTTCAGAGTAAAATTACCTGATTTCTTATGACAGCTACATTTACCTGTTACTACATAATTCTCTAACCTAATTCAATATTGATTTACATAAAGCAAAATGTTTATGTCTTTATGTGAAACATAAGAAATTAATAGGAACAATACTGTCTTGTTTTTTGAGATTCCTCAAAGATCATGTATTTCCAACCCCTGACATAGACAGGGACACCTTTACCAGACCAGATTGCTCCAAGCCCTGTCCAATCTGACCTTGAACACTCCCAGGGATAAAGTTGCCACAGCTTCTCTGGGCAACCTGTGCCAGAGCCTCAGTGACCTCACAGTCACGAATTTCTTCCTAGTATCTAATCTAATCCTGCTCTCTGTCAGTTATATCCATTATTATTCAGTTATATCCCTTATATCCCTTATTGTGATTTGTTTTCTTTTCAGTTTGGGAATCTCAAATTGCTAATTAAGGCATTTTCTTGTAAAAATGGCTTACCTACCCACAGTATGTCAAAATGCCAGAAATCAAACGACATATACTATCATATCTTTAAAGTGGCTGGCTGGTAGTGATTTCATAAACAAATATTGCTGTCCTTACAAAACAAAACCTAAATTGTCACATTATTAATAAAGAGCTTTTGCCCAACGTCCCTAACAAAATGATAATTTATTTAAAACAGACACAGTCCTGAAAGTGACCCACTTAAAAGTATTAAAAAGATACAGTGTTTATTTTTGCTGTCCATAAAACAGGCAATGGCTTTTGAATATGCAAACTGATCAGATGTAATTTACATGATTGGCGCCTACTGAAGTACAACCTTCTGTGTTTAAGGGAGTTGAATGCAAAAACTAATGAGGCTGATTTAATATGCTTGTAAAAAAAACATCAGCTGTCAATGCAACTGACAACAACGCTCCTAATCCTCTTTCCTGAGAAAATAATTTAATTTTTCCTCAATAAACTAGGAAATCTCAAGAGTACGGAGTCAACCAGTGCTGATAAATGTGGGATGATTAATATAGAAGAAATAAAAGCTTGTGTCCATTTATAGTAACAATAAACACGGCATTTAATTAACTAGAAGGTCTGCAACAAGTGTTGTGGCCAATTAGTTGACCATCACAGCACTGGGCTCATCAATCCTGTCCAAGATGCACAGTTGTAGCAGATGACCTGCAAATATCTGATCTTAAGGAAAAGGTAAAATGTAACTAAATGCATTATGACATCAGCAATTGAACCAAATAGGTTTGACCTCTTAGCACAAAAATCAAAACCTAGAAACTGTTGAATGTTTAAGTGTTTACATTTTTTTTTTTCTAGTGGTTTAAATCCCTCCAGCTACCTCAAAATACTACTCTTGTCTTTTCTGTGCAAGCCCTCCAGCTTCTACATAACATTAAAAAATGAAGTTATAAAACCAGAGGCAAATACAGGCAAAAAAGAAACTTTTATTATAATAAAGACTCGGATTCAGATATCATTGTCACGCCATTTTCAGTGAAGAATTTGTCCTTGAGCAACATCACTTCAGTCTGGGGTGTTGCAAGCATTTCTTTAAACCTCTGTTTGCATTTATTACATCAGGGTTATAGTGTATGTAGTATGCTGCAGGTAGAGAAGTATTTCAAGTACTCTCAGAGCCACTAGCAAGTATCTATGGGTTCTGATCAAGATAGTTATGAGTCTTGAAAACCAAAAAGAGTCAAAATAACCTTCCTTTAAAAAGGGAGAAAAGAAGAGAAAGACAGGAGTCCCAAACTTTGGTATGTGCAAGTCTTTTGATGCTGCTTTGCATGATACGCACACTACAAAACCAGGGTGAAAACAGTTCAGAAATCACAATTCTAGCTGCTCCCAGTAGCTCACTCCCAGGTGAGTGAAGCCTGTTGGGAATCTGCAGTTTTCAGTATTTTCATGTCTGGCCTAGATAAAGGAATAAATAATAACTTAAGTAATTTTCAAATCAATTCCAGCAGTAGGGACTGCAAACACTTTGGTGATCAATATTCTAACTTGTATTTATCTTAAATTGTAGAAATAGATTGAAGGAAATGCACACAAAAAATAAAAAAAAATAAAGAAAAATTCAAGAAAAATAAATGCAACAAGTTATTTCTGGACAAATATAATCAACAGTGCTAAAATCAGAATGGGAAATTGGGTACAAAAGGAATTTCAGGGATGACCACAAGATAAGTCTTAATGACATGTTTTTAAACATTCACCCTTCAAAACTAAAATCAAAGAAAATCATAGTAATGGACACGTATAGGAATATTGTTTATATGGTAGGAAAAGTATCTCCCTGCTCAACACTGATGAAATCTTGGATGGCAAATACATCAAGGTTTTGATACTGCACTTCAGAGACATGCTGCAGAACTGTGAGAGTGTTCAGGACATAACAAAAACAAACTCTAGGGTGGGATGTAAACAAGCAAAGAAATCTTTTTTCAATAAGACTACAGACTTGGTAACACTATTCCATTTTGTAAAGGTTTTTCAACATGCAGTTGTGCCCATATTGAGTGGCCAGAAAAATACTATGCTGTTCTGCCTGCTGACTCTGAGAATGAAATCCTGTTACTGTTCACATTACTAGATACTACACAATAGTTGAACAAATCTTTCTCCCTCCCTCTTCCAAAATGCTATATACTACAATACAGGATATGGAAAAATGCCCCAATCTAAACCAAAAGAGATAAAAACAGAGCTAGATATTTAGGGGGTTTTGTCTCATCTGAATGAAACCAATGAAATAATCCAGTGAAGCCTGAATCATCAGCAAGTTTTTCAATACTAAGCAAAAACTTTTTATTTACTTTGATTCACACCCCTCCTTTACTAAACTACAGACTAAACAACCGTTTTAATAGTGGGCATGGTCCTCATTTTGTAAGAACTGTGTTATATTATGTTGCTTGTGAAGGTACCACGGCTAGGTTTGTAAACTCCCAAGCCCTCCTGAAATACATATTTATTTGATTGTTAGCTTAAAAAAAAGTTTAAAACATAATCCAAACCCCCAAAACAACCCCTTAAGAGTCTCAAGCAAAGCAGAAAGGAAGGTTTAATTCTCAGTTCCTGCTAGGTAGATGAAGACCTAACAACTAAATTCTAGGAAAGGACATCAAGGTTTGTTATTAAGAAAACTCTGTGAGAAGAATGAGTAAGTACTGGAAAAGCCAAGAAAAACAACCATCAGTGCTGCTTTTGAAAAGGCAGAATTGATCTACTGAGAGCAGTGGAATGGGTGAAAGGTCCTCTAGCAATCCTTTCAGATTTCATTCGTATAATTTGAATGTTGTTTAGATTCTGTTCTCTTGAACACTGATGCACACAAAGAAGAGCGAGCAGCTCTACACCAGTCCTGACAATGCAGAAAAAACCCAGAAAGAAATGCCCCTTCTGCTCATTCTGAGAGCTCAAATATGGGTACATGAGGAAGCACCAAGGAGTTTATAAGCACAGCTGGCAGAATAAGGAAATACCCTTGTGGTGTATTCTTTACACATAACTGGTTCCATATGTGCCTCTGCCGCTTGTACTTAACATTTACCTTTAAGACCTTTGTAATTCGAGGCCAGAGAAATCCACTTTCACCCTGGCTCCTGTGGTGTAACAGTGACACCCAGTGACAAGTTTTACACTAACTTCCTGTGAGCATCCAGAAAACATCACTCTTCTGTTCAAAGATAAAGGCAAAACGAGTTTGTCCATCAGTTACACATGCCCTTTGTGTGCTGCCCGTGAGAGCCCGGGTAGGAGCTCGGCCTGGGAAGAAAGTGCTCTGAGGGACTCTCCACATGACTTAAGAGCTCAACAGCCAACCCTTCCTCAGCACCATCCCTTTGTGCTATCTGAGCTGCGAGAGCCCAGTAGAAAATAATAAAAATGCAGAGCACCATTATTGCTAACTCAGGAAAAGTTAATGCATATAAGTAATTTTAGAAGGCTTGATAAGTCAGAAGCATTTTATAAAGAGCTCAATTAAGTACAGTCCTGCACTCCATGTAACTCAAACAGGTAAAACAGTCAGAAACTGAATATGTCTCAATGTAGAAGCATTCAGACCTAAATCTAACATTGGCACTCCATTTACGTTTGTAAGCACCATTCTACATTTTCATGTCAGAAACACAGCACTCCTCAAGACACTACAAAGGAGTGTGTTAGTTTAGCAGTAATGCATGATCTCAGTGAAAAGGTGTATGACACTTGAGCAGAAGCTATTAGCAAGCAAAACATCTCTGGTGTTTCAGAAAAGCACAAACCTCCCAAAATGGGGCACTAATAGTAACCATTTCTCATGAGGGCGCAGAGCTACTTGCTAGGCATTAAGGAAAATGTCATGGGTGCTCTTCAGCTGCTGGTGGCAAAGAAGAGTCCCAAAGCAACAGAACAGAAAAGGGCTGTAATTTAGATAAGGGTGACTGGAAAGAACTGGACAAAGGTGAATAGATGGAAAGAACTTGTCACTGCTCATAAAGCATAAAGACAACTGGGAGATGGGCCATTTTCTCAAAAATGGTCCGGAAGTTGGACGGAGCAGCATCACTAAGACAAGAACTGCAAGGTCTCTGGCACTGGATTAACATACCCAGGTAGAGAGACTGCAGTCTTGCACTGAACTGAGACATATAAAGGAATGAAACATTAACTAAAGCCTAAAGCCCTGCCCTCCACAGGGAGATGGAAGAGTAACTGGCACACAAATGTGTCCATGATGGATGAAGAAAGTAGTCACAAGATGAATCAAAGCAAAATTGTTTGGCTCCACAAAGCATGATTTGCATAAATAAAACAAAATAATTGCATGCTTTGGAAATTAAAGGCCTTCTTTATTTATTACACTGTAAAAGCTAACTATCATTACTGGAGACTTTTGCTATTTACTCATAATAAGCACCTCAATGCAGCATAATTAAAATGACTGCCAGCTCATTGGTGTTGACACGCATTAGTAAGGACCATTTCCAAGTCTGTGAATCCTTGTAAAACAAAGCAGTCAAGTTGAATCACACATGCATGTTGCCCTCCTGCATGCCAGAAATGCTAAATTCACACAGGTCTTCCACTCACACAATGAGAAGAATGCATTTTTACTTATGTTCTGGAATTGGGATCATCACAGAAAGCATTCACTGACCCACTGGCTAAGCAATATTTCAAGCCCATGCTCGGTGACACAGCAGTGGCAGCAGCCTTAAGCCTCTGCTTTGTTGAAAGCCTGTGACCAACAGCCACCCACAGCAGGGAGGTAGAGCCCAACAGAGACACATTCAGACACGCCAACAGCCGAGTGATGCTAGCAGCATAGGGGGTATGATGCCAAAACATTCAAGACCTGAGCAAGGAGAAACTCGTCTTAGGCACTGCCTGCTAACATGCCATTCAAGGACAGAAGC
>NW_008670898.1:116868-126682 GCF_000695815.1 Acanthisitta chloris
ATTTTCCTGGCCTCCTTAAGCACAAGGCTCACAGTTATTTGGCCCTCTCAAGCCAAAAATGTGCATCAAGTTTAATTCTTTAATCATGGCTGTAGCAGTTATTCATTTGACATTCTGAGACGGAAGTGAAATGAAGGAGCAGACTGTCTGTTTGCCTAGAGTACAAGGATTCCTAATCTGTAGGAAGCCCATTATGAATTTGCCTTTTCTCTTTGAGGATTAAATAAAATCATAAATCTCTACAGGCATATGCACTGGAGTTGCAGTAAAGTTCCCTTCCACAAGATCAAGAATTCCAATAAATGACATAAATTCTCCTTCAGCCTTGAATCACAGTGGCAGCTTTTCAGTACCCAGACCACTGCATGGTTAAAATAGAAAATATTCTACTGCAAACCAGTCTAGACTTCACATTAAGTATCAGGCTGTTGGTTTATTTTGAAGGTAGGTTTATTTTTTTCTTCAGTAATTTTTAGCAACTTAAAAAGTCTGCTAAAATAAAGTGTATAGCACTTTTTGAAGAGACTGAAGCTCTCATTTTTAAAAAGAGCACTCAGGTAAGAGTCTATCTCAGGACAAGCTGTAAAAGTTTACATTACATATTGAAAGCAGTAATGCAGGTGCCTATAATGAGGGGTTTTTTCTGAGATACATATTTATGCACCTGCTACCTCTGCTGTGAATATTATAAAATAAACTACTAATGTGTACTTTCAAAACAATAGTTTTCCAGAGTTTCACCACATTATGGACAACACCAATTCATATGTGAAGAATAATATAATCAAGTCTTGAATACACAAATCCCTTTTTTAAAAAATCCTATAGAACAATAGTATAAGTATCTGATGTACAATGAAGTTACAAATCCAAGGGCTGATTAAGGTTTCGTAGAACTTTAAAACTTCACCTCAACTAGAAAGCGTAGTAATAACAGAACTCCCTTTCACTCTCTCATTAGGGGGTGAAGGAAATCTGAAATGTGATCTTGTACAATTATGTGAGTGTCAAAATAAATCCACAACTCTTTTTTTCATATTGTAAATTTATATAATCTCACAGAATTATAGGTTTCTCTTTTTTGTCTGGCATCATATGCCCTGTCAACCGTAAAAAATAAAAACACACAAACATAGTTATATCTCTGTAGTGTAATAACACAATGGTGTTTAATAAAATTATTCAGTCATATGTGCAATTTTAGCAGTTCATCCATATAGAATTCAGGGCATCTAAATAAATCACAATATCCATTAAATCAGCACATCACATACAAACTGACATTATTTTCCCACTAAAGAAAGGATCTCATAGTAATAGAGACATTCTAAAAGGAGCTATTTCCTCTCAGAGCTGTTATCAATAATATCCTATGGTTTCTTTGTAGGTAGCAATTTCAATGCAAAGAAAAGAGTGCAATGCAAATTTTCAATGCAAAAAAGCAAAAAAATGCAAAAAATGCACTTTATACACATAGAATCTAGTGTCTATTTTACAACATAAGTCTGACACACATTCAATCAGTAACACACACTTCTCGTGTCCTTCCACAGCTGTCATCCATATTAGAAGAAACATAGCAAGCTGGGAGAGGGCTTAGAAGGCAAAAGTCATATTCTGTGTGCTGCAACACACATTCTTATCAAAACTGTTCCAGGAGCCAGACAGGCTCACTGTCATCCACACTGGACACTCACGGCCCAAAGCAAATAAAATTACTAAGTGTGAAGGCATCTGTCTTTTGCAAATGTACTTCCTCTTGCCACAAAGAGAACTGAGAATAGAAATCTGAGGAGAGACAAGTGCACAGGATGGGGAAATAAACAGAACAGTCTCATAGGGGTTATCACATGATAACAACATCAACTGATGAACAATAGTAAGTGATTAGAAAGCAACAGCAGTTCCTCCAACAGCAATGGTGGTATTCCCCTCAAGCCACAAGAAGGCTACCGTTGTTTAGTAGCAAGTCATGGAGCAGCAACAATTATGCTATTTACAACAGAGTAACACTACTCAAGTCTTAGGAAAAGAATGTGTGTCAAGAAAAAAAAAATTAAAGGTCTGTCCTGTATCATATTCTGGACTCAATTAGCATCAGGTGTACTGGTTCTGATGACCAGCAGACTATGTGAGTGAGGCCTGCATCACTTCCAGGTCTCTCGCTTTATGCAACTCTGTACTGTCCACTGCTCACAGATGCAGCTGAAGTGTTCTATAAAATGGAGTAAACTGTTTGGTTTCCCAAACATATTTGAGCTTGCCACTCAGTTCATTATCTCCCTTCTACACTCTCAAATGAAACAATCTGGACAGTGGAAGAGAGGAAAACAGTGCTTCAGATGATGCCTCTAATTCAAAGACATTATGAAAAGAAAATTGCAATCATATTAAAGATAATTCCATAAAAAAGGACTGCCTGTCTCTTGCCACATTCCTTTTTTCTCACTGTAGATTGACTGACTATGATCAGACTTAGAACTCTCATTTAACTTTAGAGTTATATTGCAAGCTGCAATTTCTAAAAATTATCTGCCCCCAGTCAAACATACAACATTTCTAATGTGAAAGTAGTCTACTAAATTGATAAATTAAAAGGAGAAGGTTGGGAGCTTTTTAAGTACAGTAAGTTTGCATACTGATTCAGTCTTATCACTGGCATCAAATGTATTCTAGCCAGACACCTGAAAAGAAATACATGAAATTCACTGCAGTGGTGATGGTCACTGGATCCCTGAGTGTGAACGGTTACTGCAGACTTCGGGAAGTGTCTGTCACAACTCATCTAGTTTGATGTCTATTATGAAACCCTCCTGGGGTTAAATAATACACAAATAAAGATGGTTTCACCTCCACTGAAAGGGTTTTAAAAATGAAATTAGACATGTTTTTGAGGCAAAATCTTTTGCAGTTAACTCCCCAGTTCTGCAAATATTCCTAGAGAATCTGTGGCCAAAGGAACCTCCTCTAAACCATTTCCCATCACCTCCTCTGATCTGTCAACTTCAATTGGGCTTTTCTTGCAGCACTACTTGTCCTGTACTGAGAGGATAACAAACAAACAACTCAGCTCAGCCTTCTAGATTCATAAGTGCAATCTAAAAATCTGTATTTAGTATTTATTCTACTTGCTTAGAAGTCTGAACTATTTCAATATACACTATTCACTACTGCACACTTCAGACTGCTGTGCTTACCTATTTCCATCATTTGTCCAATATGCAGAATCATTGGGGTTATCATTCATTTTTAACTGTTCATTTGCTTTCCTCTGGGGACATTTTTAGGATGAAAAATGCATTCCAAATCAGATTAACCAAAAACCTGGAAAAATATCTTGTTAGTTTGACATACAAAGAAGTCAGAAAAGAAACCAAACAAAACGTCCATGAGACTATACAGCCACTCTGCAAAGGCCTTGTAGAAAAAACATTTTGTGTTGTTTTGGTTTGGTTTCTTTTTTTTTTTTTTTAAGAGCTAAATGCAAACACAGTAGATCAAAAAGACAGGTAGTCAAAAGGCAACTCTCAGAACAAATTGTCCTTACTTGTCTGCAGTTTATGAGGATTTGCCAACAACTTGGAACAACTGTTTTATTAAGCCTCATGCAGGGGAAAGGTCCAAAACAAACCAATTCTAGATTTCCAGCCAGATGCTTTCACTCCCTATTTTAGATAACATGATTTCCTCCACACTCACATTTTATCTGCCATTACCCAAAGAGAAATGACTTTTGACTGTGAGGGAAAGCACTGCTAGATACACTACAAAATTTGTGCTAAATGCTTTAATTGAGGAAATAGTCTCAGGTTTTCACTTGACTAATAATGGAATTGGAGTCTTAATACTGGATTCTTACTGTATCACTATTTTCTAATTTAGTTTTGTGTAACAACTCTATGGTAAAGATCATTGTGCCCTCTGTAACTGGAGAGAAAAATCAAAATCTTGTTTTCTCAAAGGTGATCCATTGTTGCTCTTACCCAGAGTATTATCAGTTCTGTCCTAGACTTGCATCACTCATTTGCCCTTCTCAATTTCTTTTTTTTTTTTCTTTTTTTCTGTTTCCTTTTTGTTTTAAAACAAAAAATGTTCTGATTTGACAGACTTGGTGTAACCAGGTATTGTTTTCCATACATTCTGGGGAAGTCTTAAAACTATCAGCCAGTGCCTAAGAGGGTGGAAATAGTCCAGGTTTCATATGTCTCCATGTGAATCCATCCACTTCAGAGTAGTTGTTGACTACTACTACAAATAAGCTCTGAGAGTAATGGATGACTAATTTTCTGACAGAGTAACAGACAAAGTGTTTGGATTTCAAGACAGTTTTTAATACTTCACAGCAGAAAAATACAGGGTAAAAGGTCAGCAAATACAGTACAGATCAACATGGAAATTCTAAACTGAATTCAAAATTAGGTCACTAATAAGCAGAAGATAGTAAAGAACAGATCAAACACTGATGGTTGTAGATCAAACACTGATGGCTGTTCAGATGACTAAATGTTTGTCTCCCTCTTACTTAGACAAGGTATCAAGGTAAGCAAAGGGATTCGAAGAAATTAAAACTGTGGATATAAAATACTGAATTGAAAAGAAGGTTTGGTAATACAGGTGATATGGTCAAAGTCCCAGCAACCTGCTCAAAATCCAGTACTAGATGATTTACTTGCTGTTAAATATACTCCTCCATTATTGAAAACCTGGGCTAAGAATAGACAATACAATAACTTGCAAGAGACCCGTTACACTGAAGAAGAGAAGGGTGAAAAATTTTGCTGTAACTTGAAAGGAAGTAGTAATATTCTATCTCTAGGCAGGTCCTGTCAACATGTGTTTCTTATTTTGCAATTTTATGATTTTAAGTTTCACCAACTAGAACTTTCTCTTTAAATCATTTTAGAAGCAAATTAATAGGGATCTTTGCAGAGGAAGACCTGTTGATCACAAGGAAGGCTGTGTTTACATGAAAAAGCTATTGCATGAAGAAAAAATCACTAACTATTCTCATGTTTACAGTTACAATTAACCATTTTTCATTCTAAGAAGCATAGAGTCTTTCATTCCCTCTACTTCCCTAACTGTTTCACTAAACTTCTATGCGCTGTCTTCCTTTTAGACTGTAGGCTGAGACAGGAGCTGCCTCCTTAAACAAAAAACCCCAAACAACAAGAAACTAATTTGTACAGCATTCAGTACAGTGGGATCCTGACTGCAGACTTCAAATTGAAGATGTAAATGAACCCCCTTTAGGAAGCTTTGTAAATTTAGTAATATATTTCATACACCTTTGGATAGAATGTCTCTGACACTATCAAAATCAAACACAAGGTAAAATTTTAAGGGTCAGGTTAGGCAGGTATTTAAACACATCCATACCATGAAACAATGGATTTTGAAGATGACAGATGATACAAGTACAAGACATTCATGCAGCAGCTCTACTAGCTTGAATCTGGTAAAAGAATACTTCCATTATCAGAATGCAAAAGAATTTTCTTCCTGATGTTTTAAATGTAGACCTTAACACTTGATTCATATAGTCCATTGAAATCTTCAACAGAATACACTGACATTACAAAGAGTGGCATAAGATAACTGTAGGAAAAAAACCTTCAAATTGCCCAATTAGCTTGCTAAATTTTTATTTCATAATGTTCTGAGACATTGACACAGGCCTTTCCTCACATTTCTCAGCAATTGACATTGTTCAAAGTGCTCCTGTGAACTGCAGAAGGGCCAGACATTTGCCTCAAGCTTAATTCAAACTGTACTGTGCATTATTCTACTTGTGGGTATGCATCCCCCTAAAATTAAAAAAGCCACTTTCTTTTCAGTAGAGGTGTTCAATACTTTTTACTTTCAGAGTTCGCCCAACTTCTAAAACTACTTTCAAGCACTGCATTAACGGCATTTTATTGTGCAAAGTACTGTATAGATGAGGACAACTAAACAGCTAAAGGCATTTTTTATAACAACATTAAAAACACAAAAGGAAAAACAAGAAATCATTGCCCATAAGCAATCAAATTTCTCTCATGTAAGACTCAGAAGAGGAAAATTTCCTGCAAGTTAAACTTGAGCGCTAATACAGGGACCCTGAATTCTTGGTTAGAATGCTTAGGACATTAGTTTTCTTGTCCCTGTACACATAAGCTAAAGGATTTAATTAAGCTGTTTCCATCACCTAGGAACATTCAAATATGTCAAGTCTGTTGTTTCCAGCATTATAAGGACTATGCAACATCCTCAGATTATCACTGTTTTGTGACCCCTTGTCAGACTAAATCAAAAAGCAGCTTTAAACCAGAGAGTCATGTAGAAATCACCCAGCCTGTCATCATGTGTGCATTCTGAACATCTCCACTGTTAATAGTGTGAAACTAAATAAGTAACAGAACCGTACACAGCACAGCTCTATATAAATAATGCCAGTCTTATCAAGCCCTCTTTTTATAACCCTAAGCCCTGCTGTCTCTGCAAATTTTAGTTCTAGCCACAGCTTCTCCAGACTGTCAAACATCTACTGTTCAAACTTGAATCCGCTGCCCAAATATGCGCAATGTCTGCAAGAAACATGATCTACATTTTGATGTTAGATTATAGCAATTTCAGTCATTCTAAGACTCAGCATTCAGCGTCTTATTGTCACAGCTCAGAGCTACTGTGAATTAGTAGTACGTATTTCACTCCTCAACAGTTGGTCCTCCATCACATTTATTTGAAGGCAGAGATCCAAAGAAATGCTCCAGCAGCCATACAACATTCCTGGACTTAGAGTCTTCTAAAATATGGATCACATATCATTTATGCAAGGCCCAAATTTCTTACTGCCAGGATCTTACAGATAGCACAAACAAATTTATGAATAGGCTCACCTTCAGGCTAGCCTGATAAGCAAAATTGAAACTTTTACATTAGATCAGTCTCTAACCCTAGGTTAAACTTTTCAAAGCTGTCTCCATCTGGACAAGATTTTTTTTCTTGCAATAGCAAAGATCTGTAGAAACTTTCAAATATCTTATAGACCACAGACAAGAATAAAGAATTCAACCATCTGACCTGGAGCGCAGAGAGGTCACCATAGGTAGGAACGAGAACAGAGGTAGGAGTAACATAATAAATTCAGCTATCATTGTAGGCAATATTAGATCTGACAGAACCCACATAGAAACTTGCACTATAGCTAAAAGGCAAAGTCAGATCAGGATGTTAGCAGAACAACTACGAGCACATGTACACAGCAACCCGTATTACCACTATTAACTCTCCCTTTTCACCTTAGAATGTAACCAAAGAGCCGCCAACTTCTCATCAAAAAAGGATGTGTGCCATAGCTGTACACTGAACCACACATCTGTACATTGAACCATACACACAGGAATGGAAAAAAGAGAAACGCTATTTGTTCTTGCAGAAAAGAGTTCCATCTCGTTGCAGTACTTCCAAGAACATGTACAGGGCCTGTTCAGTTTGAGGCGCCCTGTTATAGTTTCACAGCTGGCAAGTACACGTACATACACTGTCTTGACACATTTAAGGCTATAGGCTTGCCTTTATGACATATGAGTTAACAACTGAATGATACTTAGATTAGTATGGGCTTCCATAAGGATGACAAGTCAATTTGTAAAGACTCTAATACAGTAAAGCCTTAGCTGTAATATAAAAGATTTAGCTTTGGGCACCATACTTAACATACACATGTATAAACTGACTACAGACAACAGGAAAGGAGAAAGAACAAGGAGATATGAACAACACAAGATACAGAAGGAAAACTGAGAACACTGGAACATGAAATCTAGAGAAGATGGGAGGCAGGGGAGAACATGATAGAAAATATTTACTACATAAAGGGGAAATAAGCTCTTCCTGCATTAACACAGAGGGAATTTGAACAAGGAAAAAGGTAAAAGGCTCAAATCATAGCAGGGGAATAAGATTCAATACTATGGAAAACTTTATAAGGCTATAAATTGGGAAGCATGGAATTAGACTATCTGTGGAAGTTGTGAAATCTTTGTCATTTTAGTTCTTAGTGCTTTGAGTACCCAGAATTACAGCCAGCCAGAACTGGCAAGAATTCCAGGCCATTTTGGGCAAATAAAACTTTGTATAATTCACTAGAATTGAGGTATATTTGTAACTCAAGTTAAATGACCTTCATGCACAATTTAAATCAAAATTCAGTATTAAATTTATTTACTTGTTTTTCTATGTTTTTAATGGCAAATTACAAAGTTAAGATAATGGGAACTAAGGTTTTATGGAGAAGAGAGTAATAGAACTCGGTACAGCTGTCATATTAAAAAGAGGGAGGCCACAAAGACCTCCCTATCATATTAGTGTAGTGCTAACTTCAGCAGCACCTCAAAGCAACCAGCTTCCCATTTGCAAAATGAAGATTTAACAGCAGCAGTTAGAGCTGCTGCTAAAAAATGCTATGTAAATGTTAGGGAAGATTATTAGAGAGATAAAAATTTGATTGCTGTTTAATCTACCCTGCTGTTTCTAACACTGAATCATTCTCTAAGTTTGATCAGTGAGAAAGTAGTTCTCATTTGCAAAGAAAAAAACACATAATTGTCAGCAATAGCAAGTTTACGCATTTGCCTCTCCAGAACTATGACCTTCTGAAGTCATTATAAAATCAAAAAGAACTGAAGCAAATGGCTGTGCTGGGAGTAAGCATGGCCTTCACTTAAACAGGTCTATAAATCATGAGCTTGATACTGGATAGGAATGATTGCTGGCAGGGCCAGAAGTGCTCCAGGCAAACTGCACAAGGACACATGGTATGTCTGTAAAGAAACAGCACCCACTGAATGTTAACCCTGTGTTCGCTTCCCAAGAAAGCTACCACTTGTGAGGTAGAGCAGAAGCTTCCTGAAGACTTAGCCCTATCTATACCAAGTTCAAGCAAAACTAATGGCAGCACCACAGCAAACATAAAAGGACACCAGGTCACCAAGACTTTCATTTTAATTATGGCACAGAGTTTCACTGTATTTAGAAAACATTCTTTTCTTCATTTAAAATTCCTTGAAGATTTTTTTTATTAGCTCAGATGACATGATATGATTTTCCTTTTCCCTTTCCTGTTTACCTTGAAAAGGGAAAAAAGGCACAACTGAAAGACGTAAACCAAAAGAAAAAGCAGATGACCATTTTTTCGGCTTTCACTGAAAAACAGAGTATGTCGATGCATAGGACTTTTTTCCTTGAAAATATTCACTTTAACTACTCTATTTTAACCGAAAGATTCTTACTGAACACTTGAAGTACTTGTCATCTCAATGAGAACTTTTTAAACCATCACCAAGCTGTAAACTGAGTCCATTACTCTTCCACTTTCCTGTTAACATTTCTTCTAACATCCTTGTTCTAATACGAGGTACTGCCTCATGGAAAACACACAAATAGTCCAGGGACCATAGACCAGAAACCAGGTCTTTTCTATTTTGGCCCAATTCGCCAGACAGTTCTATAAGCCATGATTTTGGCATTCTTCGTTGCTTCAACAGGAGTGAGAATATGCCTTAATTCTGAATTGCTTGTAGCCTCCAGGCACTTCGGGGAACACATCAGGAGCCTGAAACTTCTATGACTGACCATGAACTCAACTCTTGCCCATTTCGGAGTATGCGGTCCAAACATTAGGACACCAGATGAGATTTATTTGCATGCCATGTCTTGCACCCAGAGAATTCTACTATACAGCCCAATACCTGATATTCAGAGACAATATATATATTTCCAGGTATATAACTGTCATGGTTTAACCCCATCATGCCCAGGTCCCACACTATTC
>NW_008670899.1:0-281 GCF_000695815.1 Acanthisitta chloris
CCTTGTTGCTAGCCAGGCTGGAAACAAAGGGTGTAAAATTGCACTGTTACATCAGATAACCTGGCCCAAAAGGACTAGGGATGAAGATTGTAACGGATGTGCCTTAAAATTGTTTAAGCCATGATTTGGGTTGTTTGTTACAGGAATTACTATGATACAGCAGGAACCATCTGAACCAATGGAGGAGAAGTCTGACAAGAAGCAGTGCAGGTGCAGCAGTGATGTGACCTGAGCTGACTTTGGTGCTCAGTAACTCCAAGCAACACACCTCCTCTCTTGTC
>NW_008670899.1:480-3601 GCF_000695815.1 Acanthisitta chloris
CGGAATAAGGGGTGGAATGAGCTGGTTTGGGCTGAAGTAGAGTTAACTTTCTTCACAGAGGCTAGTATGGGACTATGTTTGGGTTTTGTGCTGAACACAGGGCTGATAATGCAGACATGTTTTTGTCATTGCTGAGCAGAGCTCACACAGAGACAATGTCTTTACTGTGTTCCGTGCTGCCACGCTGGCAAGGAAGTTGGGGGTGCATGGGAGACTGGGAGGAGACACAGCTGGGACAGGTGACCCAAACTGACCAAAGGGATATTCCACACCATACGACATCATGCTCTGTATATAAAGTAGGAGGAAGAAGGAGGAAGGAGAGACATCTGGAGTGATGGTGTTTGCCTTCCCAAGGAACCGTTACGCATGATGGGCCCTGCTCTCCTGGAGATGGCTGAACACCTTCTGTCTGTGGGAAGCAGTGAATTAATTTCTTGTTTTGCTTTGCTTGTGTGTGCAGCTTCTGCTTTCTCTATTCAGTTGTCTTTATCTCAACCCATGAGGGTTAAGCAACTGCTGAGCTAGCTCACAGTTCTTTGAAATCAGTGTTGTTAAAACAAAAAGGGGGAGTAGGGGCTTTGACCCCCCAGGAACAACTTGCCAAAGCTACACATACTTTGAATTTTTTTAATTGCTGGTCTGATGATAGTGTCCCAATCTTAAGACATTTTGCCTCCATGGCAGATGACAAGATTGATGTGCCTGGCAAAGCCACCATTTTGGTCAAAAAATTTAGAGTCAGGTAAATGGGAAGGCCCATGGGATCTTGTTACCTGGGACCGTGGGTATGCTTGTGTCTCTACGGATACCGGAGTGCAGGGGGTGCCTGCACAGTGCATTTGCCCAGATCTACACTGATCAGTTACAACAACCCAGAATGCACAACCATAAAGGCTGGGTGCTACTATCCATTATGTTGGTGCGGGTGTGCCATTGCAAGGAAACCTCATATTGCCCACTCTTCCAAAGACCAACATTTGGGTAACTTTAGCTAATATCACAGGACAGGATTCCCTATGCTTGTCAATGGCCACCCCAAGTAATCCGTTCTCCACCTGTTTGGTGGGAGTCCCTCTTGAAAGCTAGCCCATTCCTACACATGTGTTAAGTGTTATTAATGGAAACAAAGCTCTGGTCAATTCCCGGGATTCATGGGTTCCACACTTGCCTATAGCAGATCTTGAACCACAAGAGTTTGAACTATTAGGATATACAAACATGGATTTTTGTGTGGAATTCAATTATACAGGAAGAGATCAGGCACATGCTTGGGTGGTAAACGCAACATGAATAGAATGTAGAAATGCTTTTGCTTGGTGCAATTATACTAGCTCTAAGGTATCACACTCTACTAATGCGAACCTGGCACTTCCTGCAGGTATTTTTTTTTATTTGTGGAGACCATGCGTGCCCTGGAATTCCTTCGCATATTAAGGGAGGACCCTGTAGTTTAGGCAGATTAACTCTATTGATACCTAATAATACTATATTAAATGCTCATTGGAAAAAGGGATGCAGGGTAATAAGAAATATTCATGTCTTCAACCACGACTGTAAGTACAACCTTGACTTTTGGTCAATAGAGAATTGTAGCATCCCTTTTTACTCCAATTGCTGCAGAAAAAGCATTGGCACAGCTTAACAAACTAGGATGTTGGCTAGAAAAACAAATTAACGCCACATCAACAGCTTTATCAGGGCTATTAGCAGATGTTGATTCTGTAAGGCATGCAACTTTACAGAATCTCGAAGCTATTGATTTTTTCCTTTTAGCACCTGGGCATGGTTGTGAAGACTTTCAAGGAATGTGTTGCATGAACTTGTCTGATCATTCACATTCAATTTCTGCAAGTTCCAACAACTACAAGATGGAATACAAAAGCTAAAGGAAAGTAGTGGACAGCTTGATAATCTGTTTAGGAGTTGGGGCATTTCAGGATGGCTTAAAGATGTGATCAGAACAGGATTTGTTGTTTTGCATATTGCATGTATGTTGCTGCTGTTGGTGCCTTGTTTGTTGTCTTTTCTGCAAAGGGCCCTGCAGAGGACAATAAACTCCGCTTTTCTCGTTGAAAAACAAAAAGGAGGACCTGTGGCAGCTGACAGCTGGTCTGAAGGCCTTGCAGGACTCAGCCTTGAGCTGATCACCATGTACCCTTGAATGACTGTAGCAGCTAGAAGAAGACACACTTACCAGAAGATGAACAAGAGCCAAAAGAAGAGAAAGCTTTTGGACAAACAGGATGATAAACAAAATATGTATTTATGTAATTTTTAGCCAATGACAGGTTGTTTGTAACATGTTATATTCAATGAACAAAAGACACGCTTTATGTAAAAGGTATGAAAAGGGCTAATTTGTAACAAGAGAGCTTTTCCCTTTCACCACTTCTGCGTATGTGTTTATGTCGCATGTCCGTCTCAACTGCGACATCCTCCCGGCATTCCAGAAGTCTCCTGGATTTCCTACAGCTCACCACGCTACTTTGACAGCAGATGTCAGGGTGGACAAGCGCCCAGCAGGACAAGAGCCTGCAAGCACAATGACAACTGTAGCTGGAGCAAGAAGGCCTTGTCAACTGGCTCCCTGTGATCAGGTAGCCTGTAGCAGGCACTAACCACGAGGTGCCCTTTGTTGCCTCAGTGACTGAATCTTCCCTACAGGCTTTCAACCTGCTTATGGCTAATTGTGGTGTATTGCAGAAACTACACAGGAATAAGCAAGAAATTCTACAAATATCTCAATATTTTCAGCATCAAATAAAAGGTGGTTGATTTGTCGTTTTTTTTAAATTCTGTATTACAATTGATAGGGCTCATCCTGCTTCCATTTTTAAAGGACTCTAATTATACACAGTTTCTATGTTCATCAAAAAAATATTGGGAAGAAAAATTGCAGTATTAGATTAATAAAATGCAGAAATCACAGAATCATAGAATCAACCAGGTTGGAAAAGACCTCAAAGGTCATTCAGTCCAACACTACTGTCATTACTAGACCATGGCACTAAGTGCCACATCTAGTCTCATCTTGAAAACCTCCAGGGATGGTGAATCCACCCCCTCCTCAGGCAGCCTATTCCAGTGCCTAATAACTCTCTCCATAAAAAAATCTCTT
>NW_008670900.1:0-14883 GCF_000695815.1 Acanthisitta chloris
AAAAATTATCTTAATTCTTCTGTCTGGTAGTTTTGTGATATTCTCTTATATTTTTGCTAGTGATGACTGAGTTCATAATTCTTAGGGGTGAAAGTATTAAAAATCATATTATGAGAGGAAATCATCCTTCCCAGTTTTCTGTGGTTGCTATGTTCATGAGTATCATCAGCACTCTCTTTAAATAAGACAGTGGGTTTGCACATATCACTTTACAATTGTTCATTATAGGTTAAAATTTCAGAAACTCAGAAGTGTTAAAGAGATATGAAGAAGTTAACTTGTGTGACTAGACAAGTACAAGCATCCTCTAATATTTGCCTATATATATTGCTTCAAAGAAAACCTTACACTAAGTCAGTCATACAGTTTTACTATTCATTATCCCACTTTCAAAGCTTCATATGCTCATGCTTAATTAATTTCTCTCAACTGTTAATTGCTTTAAGTACAGATGACATTTACTCAGTCTCTTTTGTCTAGACTTTTCATTGTCTCTTTCACCTCACCTGGATTCCTCTTCTGTACTCAACAGACACATCTGAAAGAGCATAACAGAAAACATCAATACTGTTAAGTTGAACTGCTTCTCATCACATGATGTTCTGCAGAGGATCCCCATAAAAATCCACTCCAACCATTAGACTATATTTTTGAATACATTTTCCTGAGATTTACTTGAGATTAACGGATTTGTTTCTTCTATGTGATGCCATTCCAACAGAGAAATAATTATTGAAAAACAGAATCACAGAATGGATCAGGTTGGAAGGGACCACAGTGGGTCATGGGGTCCAACCTCCCTGCTTAAGCTGGGTCATCCTAGAGCACATTGCATAGGACTGTGTCCAAATGGTTTTGGAGTATCTCTAGTGAGGGAGACTCCACAAACTCTCTGGGAAATCTGTTCCAGTGCTCGGTCACCCATGCAGCAAAGAGGTTCTTGCCATTCAGGTGGAACTTCCTGTGCCTCAGTTTCTGCCCATTGGCTCTTGCTCTATTTCTTGGCGCCACTTAGAAGAGCCTGGCTCAATCCTCTTAGCACCTTCCCTTCAGATACTTATACACATTGATGAGGTCCCCTCTCAGTTGCCTCTTCTTGAAGCAGAACAGGCCCAGTTCCCTCTGCCTTTCCTCATAAGAGAGATGCTTCAGGCCCTTAATTATCTTGGTAGTTCTCCCTGAACTTCTCCAGGCACTCTATGTCTCTCTTGTACTGAGGAATCCAGAACTGGACAAAGGACTCCAGATGTATTCTCACTAGGGCTGAGGAGAGGGGCAGTATCAGCTCCCTCAACCTGCTGGCAGTACTCTGTGATGCACCCCAGGACCCCATTGGTCTTCATGGCCACAGGGGTACACTGCTGGTTCATGGACAGCTTGCTGTCCACCAGGACTCCAGCAGTCTCAGGAACTGCACACTAGTACAATGGTTCTGACACTGATGTCCATCCTGCTGTTGTGGAAATTGCTGCAACCATAATCTAAATAACCTTCAATTCACTCCTGGTATATTCACACTAGAGTTTATGCAGCATTGAAGCTGTTGAATATGGCAATTATGGATAATTAATAAAAAACTCCTAACAGTTGCTTAATAAAGCACATTATTATTATCAACCTAATTTTCAGACATGGATTTTGACACCTCATTGTTGTTGAAATTCATAGTGTGTCCCAAAGAAGCAAAGCCAAAATCCCTAGAGGTATTTGAAAGACTGTGGACACAATGCTTAGGGACATGGTTTTGTGCTGGGCTTGGCAATGCTGAGTTAATGGCTGGACTCAATGATCTCAGAGGGCTTTGTCAACCTAAATTCTATGACTCTATGACCCAGACTGCCATCAAATAATGTTCACAATGCAAATTAGAGAAGTATCTGGAGCATGTATAGACATTTCTGCCTTTAGCCAAGGGAGTTTGGATATCATCTTAACATGGCAACAACAGGGTATTGAGCACAGATTAAGGATGTACTTGAGCATCTAACCACTGTTGAAATCCAGGCTGCCATCTCCTCATGTCTATCAGTATCTAAGTAGATGCCTGGGAGACAGGATCAGGCAAGTTCTTTTATGTCATCATCATACCTTGTAGGTACACCTGATCAGTCAATCCACCAGCAATAGCAGAAGAACTATGACTAGTCAAAACCCTTTTCTCACACCCAAGGGGGAAGAGGTCAGCAGCTCCCTCAGATTTGCAACACAATCAAGAAAGTAACACAAAAAGGATCTGACAGCAGGAGGAAAAATGCATTTGCCTGACTGAGAGATTGCACTGTGGACAGAGCTGCAAAACAGATGGGAGCTTCTCCGACCTTGCCTACTCCAAATTTATCACTGGACTTGTTTAATTAAAACCACATCAGATTAAGTCATTTTGTTATATGGGAAAATGTTGGAGTCCCTCAGGTGCAATCCCTGTTGGAAGTAACACAACAAGGACAAGATTTTTCATTGCAGCAACAGAAATCAGCTGCAAAAATAGTTTAAAGCCCAACCTACTGGGGAATTGGACAGAAACAAGATAAGCAAGTGCATTGGCTTGTGTTCTTTTATTGCTTTGGTCAGCTAGGAGACAGAGTAACTTACAATAGGTGTGAAACACCCAGTTGAGACAAATTATGTTCATGTCACTCCTTTATTTCCCTATTTCCCTTGTAACCTATGCTTCCCTTGTATCAACCACCTCTCCCTCTCAATTTAGTCTCTCTAGGACTGGCTGAGTCTCAGACAAATTAGTAGCCACATATGAGGAATTTTTTGCAAACTGGGAGATAAAAAGGACAAGATATTAAGAAACAAACCCCCCTTTCAATAAATGCTCTACAATGTGATCATCAAGAATACCAATTTCTCTAGACAGATTTAAGTTAATTTTTATTCAGCCTTTAAAAATGAAGAATTATTCATTTAATCTGAGACTGGACAATTTACTGGAAATTGCTATAGATGGGTGCTAATAGTAGAATATACCAGGTGCAAATTTTCCCTTGTATTTTTGTTAAAGGGAGGTAATCCATATGGTTAAAGCTATGTGTGTGCATTTTTTCACACACACACAGGGTATGAACATATGCTGCACACACATACACATGTATGTGTATAGGCTTGGTTGGTTTTATAGAGGTTGTCAATATATAAAGGCCTTAGAAGTCCCTGTCCAAATATTCCTTCTCTGAGCAAACTACAGCCAAAAACATGAAAGTGTTTTAAAACAATTCCTGACAAAGACTTACTAACAGAAAATAAATCTGTGACCTCTAAGCCACAGATGACAGACAGTAAGTTTTGGAGCAATGCTAGAATAAGCTAATCACTTCATATATGTTAAAGATGTCTCTGTCTTTCCCAATTTATAAAAAAAAAACCCAAAACCAACAAAATAAAACAAAGAAACAAACAAAAAAAATCCCACAAAAACATAAACAGTAGGAGCTGCAAATTCTATGCAAAAGTAGGTCTGACCATAATAGAACTGCAACCAATGGAAAGAGAAATCCATTATTTTGATTTCCTAATGGATCATCCAGAGCATCAGATCAGAAGTAGTCTCATTTTTTAATGAATGCTGTTCCTACTCTAATTGCAGCTCCTTCCTTTAATGAAATGTTGATTTGATGATGCAGGGATGATGAGGCCACATAAAGTTCTAGTGATGCCTTCAAAAAACCTTATACTTACATGGATAAATATGCCTTAAGTTGGTTTTTTATCTGGAATGGTCTTAAATTATCAAAGAAGCTCACAGAATGCATTAGCATGAGAGTCCAGAGATTATTAATATTAAACATGAAATCTCTGTGAAGATGACATTAAGGATCTGATGTGAACTGACAAAAGCAAATGAATTTCAAGTTAAACTTGCTACCTTGTCCTTAATTCACTTTGGGGTGTCTACCAATGGTGTCAGAATTGATGTAAAGTGGCAGAAATATTTAGTATGCCTATTGGTGTATTGGCAGAAGGCAGTGTCTTTGGGCTGCTCCTTTAGTCATGTGGAGGATGTATCTGGTTCCACAGATTTAACTCAGACCTTTAAATGTTATGTTATGAAGTCTCAAGTATATTCGTAAAGGTTAGTCCAAGCAATTAAAAATACAGTGCTGTATAAGACAGCTTTTGGTAAAAAAAAAAAAAAAAAAAAAAGATTTAATTTAATTATAATCACCTACCTTTGAATTTTTAAATCAATTTTCCTGGTTTGGATATCTCCAGATTTTCGGCTCCTGTGTTTAATTGGAAATGATGTTCTTCTCTTCCTCTTTCCCAGAGAAAATTGATTTGTAAGGCTGAGGTGTTATTTTTAATTACTCAATTAAACATTTGAACGTTTGTCTTTCAATAACTGTCTTCCAATTTCACAATTTGATCTGGAGAGCATGAATAAATGCCCTCAAGCAGACAGACACAGGACTGTCTTTAAAACTCCCCCATACACAGAATGCTTAAGGGGCAGATCAACATATACTTTCTTCAGCAGTGGAGCTGGTTTAAGACATTTATTCCCAGCCTTTTCTTTCTGGTTTGGCTAGCACTTCAATTTAGTGATGTGATACAACTGTTTTTCTTATCTGGTGAACTATAGAACTTTTCCCAAATAATTTCTCCTTTACCATAATGCAAGTTTTTGATCATGCACTGTATGGTGTTCACCAACGGCACAGCGTGAGAAGAAAGGAGCTGGGCTGTGGAGAAGCCAAATGTCTTCCACAGAAACTCACCAAGCAGCACTTTGGTATGTAAGAAAGCCTTTCATGTCACAGAACTCTGAATTTAAGAAGGTACAGGCACCTGAGAGTGAAGATGCATTGCAACACAACCTCACCATGTCAACTGCTGGCATGATAAGATAATAGCTTCCCTCTACAAAAAAGTCAAGCATATTTAAATCAAATTGGAAAAGTCATCTCAGGAGGGAAAGGAAAAAGTGTGGGGGGGACTACCAAGTGCCAGATACTAGTCTGAGGTAAATTAAAGGACTTAACATGATAAATCCCTTAGCAAATGAGCTTTTCTAATGGAATCACCACTGTCAGTCCCACTCTTTTAACAGTGCTGCTAAACCCTGCCATATGAAACATAAAAACAATCATCTGCTGTGTTTGGTCTAGATTCAGGTCCCTCCTCCTTGTTTCATGGACCACATACAAACCATTCCGAGACCAACTGACATCAGTAATTAGACCCTCCTTTGCAAGAACACACTGACAGGTACCTCAGGCAGTTCCAAGTCATTCCGTTCAGATTTATGCACCCTCTGTCCTGAAAAAGCCTCAGTCCAACCTTCCCTCAACCTACCCAGAGGGCAGAGCATCTCTGAAGTTTTATTCAAAAAGTTGGGAGCTAAAAGAATTTGCTCAAATAGGTAAAATGCAGCTACAAACAGAAACATAAAACCTCAAAGTTCATCAGTGGCTTCCAGGAGCCTGCAACGCTGCATAACTGAATTAGGGTTGCACTTAAAAGCATTAAAAATGCAAATCCCAAAGTTTATACTAGGCAAAGTATTACAGAAAACATGATTTTTACAGCAACTCTCCATCTTCATATTAGTCTTTTCTGATAAATCATGGAATCAAGTCATCTCTTCACAGCATGTTACACTGTCTATGTGAAGAACAGGGGCTCAGAAGTCATAAGTAATGGGAAATATATGCCTGTTTTTGTTTCTGAGCATCCCTGAGCAGACAAGCAGATCTCCCTTTCTCCTTCTACACACTGAGAATTGGAGTTATCTTTGCCTTATGACTACTAATCCCTATTAACAGAAGCATATCAAGGAATGGCTGCTAGGTGCAATGGTTAGCTCAGATGAAATGCTTGTTGACTGGATTGTCTGATTACTGCTGAAAAATAATGGGAAAGCTTATGGATGCTCAAAAACATTTCACATGATTGTTTAGGTGCCTAAACCAGTTGTTCAGCTGTGTGCCCTCAGAATAACTCCTTTCCACATATTTCACCTCCCACTGAAAAGCAAGACACTCTAGAGGCACCTTCATGTCTAAACACAGAGTTTTTATTCTTTAGGCACACAAGGAGAAGGTGATGAGCAGCTAATGGGAAAGCTCACAAAATTTCAGCATCCACACATTCAATCCCTTTTGCTGCAGTTCTTCATCACTTTTTTTTTTTTTCCTCAGGGGACCTTCTGTGTGAGGTTAAATATTTTAACCCAGCTCTCTCTTCTGAGTTTTGTTTTAGGTTGGCTTCCAGCTGAAAAGAATCATGTCTTTCAATATATTACTCCCTTGTGTCCTGTCTGGCTATATAACCTGACTGAAGATTTCATTGCATTAGGAGTTCAGCATTCAAGCATGGGAAAAGTTTGAGGATTTTCTGAGAAGCCATTTTGAAAGAAAATCTCCTGCAGCACAGAAGCAGCAAGTTAAAGGCAAAGATTACTCCTGTAACTTCTTGAAGTCCTTCCATTGACTCCAGTGGGCTTTAAATGCTACTCTCAGTAAGAATCATTATGAAGTGAGTTTGAATTCTGTGACTGAGGTGAGGCCCATGGATAGTGATAATGTCTTTCACTAGACCATTTTACACAAATGAGAAAGAGGGAAATAACAAGCCTTTTTTTCTCCACGTAAACTTGGCTTCACTTCTGTCTTCAAGGCTTATGATGACTCTCATAATTTCAGGAAATTTAGCATGAAGTGTAGTGAAAGAAAAGGATATTATTCATCCCATTTCATATCATTTTGGAGGGATTTAAATTGTGTGCACTTCAAATCTGTTACCCTAAGAAGAAAATTTTTGTACTGGTTCGCAAACTGTCCAGCTCTATGAAGATCAAGTAATTCTATAAAAAATATTTCACCATGACCTTTTCTTGCTATTGTTGCTACAGACTAAAAATATCTCTTTCATCTCAAAGGACTGAAGAGAAGATACCCAAGAAGCTGCCCAGCTCTCAAATCCACAGTTCTTCACAGCCCAGCTGTAAATGAGTTGGTGCCTGGGGATTAGATTCTTACATATTCAGTGAATTGAAAGACAAGGGGAATGTCCCACCCCAGCTGTAGACCTAAATATATCTTTGGATCTCTTAGCCCTATCTGATCTCATGCAGGATTGATTTCCCTTAATTTTGATTATGTGTGAGTTAAAGATAAAATCTAATATATATTTCTAGGACCTCATTATATTCAATGAAGGGAAAAAGCAGCATATATACAGAATGATTTATCTGTCCTAAGATAGGATGACTCATCCCTCAGAAGTAACTTTCTCTCCTTTGACTATAGATGAATGATTAGCTTAGATTGAACATCTATTTTTAGATACTTAAAGATAGGGCAGGTAAGTTATATTCTAAAGCAAAAATTCTCAGATGGATTTCCATTAGCTCTGAGGACATTTCCCTCAGATATAGGAGTGGATTTTATTCCTTTCAAGCTCTCACAAGTAAGTTAATTTAATATTTGCCTTGTGGTAAACATCTAGACCCCACAGTGGCATAAACAAAGGAAGAAAATGTGTGAACAGTTATCCAAAACAGAGAGCAATTTGCTGTATGGAGGGAAGATGTGTCATATCTTTGTATAGCAACAGAGTGAATCAGAACTCCCTCAATGCTTTTCCCTTTGGGAAATGAGTTATGATCTCCGTTGAGCCTGATCCAGTGAATGGTAAGGGCATTTTCATTCCCTCCTGTCCCCAGTCAGCACATGATACAGAGCATTCAAGTCTTGATGTAGTTAAGTACATTGGTTGTGGTGTTGCCACGGTGGGGGAAAAAGGCTTTTAAAAATAAGTAGCAAATAAATAGATAAAGAAATAAATAAAAATATTAAACAGTCTTATGAAATTGTTAAGGAAAACAGCAGCAGGAAGGGAAAAGAAAATAAGACCTGAATACTAATTTTTAAGGTCTTAAAGCCAGTAGTGAGCTCATACCTTTCTATTGCCATTCACCCATAAATGACAACAGTGTGTGCTTAACATTGCTCAGTATAAAAACACAGAAAAAAGGGTAAAGATACTCCTGATTACAGGTAAGAGTGATGTTCTGAATGTCTCACAAGAGGGTCTCACAATATATAGGATAATAAATCTTGACCCTCCTCCATGGCCAGGCAATTGTTAGTGTTGCTAATTATATTTCTTTTTACAAATTATGAGTAATTAGTCATTTCATTTAGATCTCTTCTCTTCTCTTCTCTTCTCTTCTCTTCTCTTCTCTTCTCTTCTCTTCTCTTCTCTTCTCTTCTCTTCTCTTCTCTTCTCTTCTCTTCTCTTTTTTTCCATTCCATTCTCTTCTCTTCTCTTCTCTTCTCTTCTCTTCTCTTCTCTTCTCTTCTCTTCTCTTCTCTTCTCTTCTCTTCTCTTCTCTTCTCTTCCACCTTTGCCCTTGCCCTGTCTTCTGAGTGAAGGTCTAAAGAAAGAAATCACAAAATTTCAACTGTTAAGCCAATATCTGTAGCAATGCAAATTTAGGAATGAAATACCAACTGTCACTTTGTAGTATGACAAAGTGGATCATTTATTTAATTAGAGCTGTAGTTTCATCTCTGAAGCACTAATGTTTTGTGAGTATGCTAATAATATTATCTTTGGTTCTTCCAAGATAAAACTGCACCATTATTAATGATACCACTCTACCAATGAGGTATTTTCATGTTTTAAGCACAACAAATAGTCTTATCAAGCCTGTCCTCAAAAATAAGAATGGTCTAGTGTTTTGAAGCAAGTGATCAGGATCTAAAGTATCTGTGTTCAGTTCTCTCCTACAGCCTGTGGCAATTTTTTTGTGAGAGAGATTTTAAACAGCAGCTAAGGATAGGATCCATCTCAACCAACTTTGTCCATTTAAAATTTGCTATCTAATTTGATATACTGGCCATGCAAAATATCTCTATTGCCAATGGAAAGATAGAAGGATGATTAGAAACCTGTTCTGGATAATTCACCATAGCAGTCTTAAAATGGAGAAAAAATACCCATTAATTTAAGAGTATTTTTCTCTTTCTCTCTACTGGCTGTACAGTAAAGCTACTTATTCTTGAAGGATAAAGTTAGTAAAAGCATATTCCTTGACAGGTGCCAAAAGATTGGTGTACACTTAAAATAACCCTTACATAGACACCCACAGGAATCAGTGAGGACTGAAGATCACAAATAATTTTAGGTATCTGCCTCTGTCTATTTCTATCCTTCAGTTTCCCATTTATAAGTCAAAAATAACAGATTCCTGTCCTCTTGGGAGTAGGCAGCACAAAGCCATTACAGGTGATAAGAATTTTTAGTGTAAGTAGATTGAAGGTGCAAGGCACATCCAAAGCCAAGTGCTCTGAAATCAAGGCCATTCCCAAGTCCAGGAGAAATAACCATGAGTAAAATTGCATTTTTATTTTGGTCATAGTCTACATGGCTGAAAAACATGGACAAATCCCAGGCAAAATCACATCACGGTCCAAAGGCTATGAAGCAGTTTGGCAGCATTAAGCATGACTGAAGTGAGTATTTAGGATTATTATGGCAGCTGACAGACTGCATCTTTGGCCAAATATATAAGATCGGCTATGTAAGTAGGACATAAGGTTAAAGCACTTGACTAGTGGCTAACAGATCTGAGCTTTGACACTGTTTAGCTTTGACACACATTCTGTGCCTGCCCTCTGTCATTTCCCATCTCTGCAAGGCCAGTCTCTGTCCTTGAACCTGAGAGTGCCAAAGTGTACAGAAAAATCATGTGTGAATGCAATGGGGTCATGGCAGAGTCCTTGCTTTTGTCTTTTGCTGTAAAATAAGTTAAATACAGCATGGGTTTTGCTGTTGTTTGCATCGTGTTCTTAGGCCTGGTCATATATTTGAGAATTATTTTAGAAGACCAACAGGCAGAGGAGATCAATCCTTTAATACATTGCACAAAACTAGTGAAGAAACACAAATTAGTATCTAAGAATTTGCAGGCTGATGAGTAATCACTTGTGTAAGAACTGTATTTAGTGCTCAGAGCCCACATATTTCTTGCTAAATAGAGTTTGTAGCATTTCCTTTGTTTTGACAGAGGGAAGGTGATTAAATCTCTCTTGAAGCAAGAAATGTTATACCCCAATTCAGGAGTTCAGTTCTGTGCCTCAGGAGCCTGTCCTCTATTGAGATTGTACCACCATGGATGAATTTTCCCTACTTAGACTGCAAGTCCTTTACAGTGATCTTAGCAAAATGAAGCCCTGAATGTTTTGTACCTTTATGTGCTGCTGTAATAAAAATAGCAACAATATTAACCAATAATAATACTTTGATTCCCCTGGTTAATCCATTTGATCATGTTCCATATGTAAAAAGAAAAACGAAAAACAATAAAAATAATTGAAGGATATTCATCTTATGGATAGTCACCATCTCTTTATTCCTCTAATGTAAGCAATTGCTAAATAAAATGACACTGGGTTTATCAGATGAAAAGGGATCTAAATGGCTTTGTAATTCAAAAAACAGGGTAACATTTCTTCTTTAAACAGTTTCCCAGCCTAATGTTATCTATACACAACATGCCCTTTTATTTATAATACAGCAATGTGGCATAAGTTAAAGGATGAAACACCTCCTTGTTGATGAAAATGTAAATTGCTACATGCTGATTCCTTGTTCGCAGAAAGTTTCAATCTGGTTTTACACAGGAACAAATTTTGGCTGCTAAGAGGTGATATGCTCATGGAAGGAGCCTTGCTCTGCAGTAGTTGTGCTGACAAGAGTATTCTCAGCCCTCCCTGGCTCACAAACAATGGCCTAAAGATGGTATCATAAGCACTGAAGGCAAGGATTTTCCCATGTTTTGAGTTCAGTTCCCTCAGTGTAGCAGCACTTAAAAGTAGTCTTAAATTGTTCCAGAATTTCACTGAGCAATTATTAAAAAAACAAGTGAACGAAAACCCATATAATTTTCATCCTCATGTTTGCAAAAGTCATTTGGCCACTTGGCTTTGTGCACGTTTCCTTTCAGCTTAGATAACACCGTTTCTCCCCTGATGAATACTGTCATCGTCCAACTCTGGGTTTGTGATTCTTAGGATCAGAGCTGGTTTGGTCCCCTTCTGTCACAGGCATGCCCTGCCTCTGCTCTACTTTGAGGTCATCAGCTTAATGACACACACTGGGTACCAAAAAAGTGAAGGACTTATTTCAGGATCATTCTGTGCCCTGGAAGCTGATGAATAATTCTCCAACTCTGGGTTTGTGATTCTTAGGATCAGAGCTGGTTTGGTCCCCTTCTGTCACAGGCATGCCCTGCCTCTGCTCTACTTTGAGGTCATCAGCTTAATGACACACACTGGGTACCAAAAAAGTGAAGGACTTATTTCAGGATCATTCTGTGCCCTGGAAGGATACCCCAGGAACTTCTTTACTTCAGAATGCTGTATTTGTTAGAGAAATCTGAGTCTCAATATATTATTATAGAAGTTTCAATATGCCTAGACGGTCTTAAACACTGAGGTCCATGGGAAAGAAAGTAAATTTCTTTACTACTAGACTCTCAATCTTTAAAATGACAGAGGTGATTCTGCCCTGGTGTCATGAGACCTCACCTGGATTACTGCATCCAGGTCTTGGACCAAGTCCAGAGGAGGGTCACCAAGTTGATTAGAGGTGTGGAGCACTTGTCCTATAAGGAAAGGCTGAAAAAATTGGTATTGTTCAGCCTGGAAAAGGGGCTGTGAGGTGACATAATTGTAGTGTTCCAGTACCCAAAGGGAGCCTACAAGAAAGAACGAGAAGGACTTTTTCTAAGAATATCGTGTCAGGACAAGGTGGAATGGTTTGGTGTTCCAGTACCCAAAGGGAGCCGACAAGAAAGAAGGAGAAGGACTTTTTCTAAGAACATCGTGTCAGGACAAGGTGGAATGGTTTCAAACCGAGAGAGTAAGTGTAGGTTAGATATGAGGAAGAAATTCTTTATTGTAAGGAACAGGTTGATAAAGAAGTGGTGGACACTCCATCATCCCTTGAAGCATAGAAGGCCAGGTTTGATGGAGAATGAACAGGTTGATAAATAATTGGTGGACACTCTATTCCACTCCCTGGAAGCATAGAAGGCCAGGTTTGATGGAGCTCTGAGCAAACTGGCCTAGTGTAAGATGTCCCTGCTTATGGCAGGGGGGTTGCAACCATATGGTGTTTAAGGTGCCTTCCAACCCAAACCATTCTCTGATTCTATTAGAAGTGGTCATTGGCCCTTCCTAGCTCCAAACTGTGCTGTTTGAGGCAGCCACAGCTTGCAGACACTACAATCATAGTACAGACAGTATGAACAATGTAGTGGTAAGCAAAAACCAAGCACCAGTGTCCAAGACCATCTCTTGGCACTGCTTAGTCTATTGCTATGGATTTAGCCCACATCATCTGCCACCTTCTCATATCATCACTTCCACTAAGATAAAATTCATCTTTTTGATCTGAAGGCAAGAAACAAGAAACAAGAACTGGTTTAGTTTCTCCCTCTGTTGGAATGTAAATGAGATTTCTTCTACTCTGTAACAAGCTTCTCATTACAGTTCAGAGCAGGATTTTCCTCATGGGAAATACACAGATTTCAAGAGGTATGAGCTCACCTATTGCTGAACAGCAGTTTATGGCCAGGCTTTGTGAAAATCAAACTTTGATTATAAATGTTAAGGTTATAGAAAGTTGAAGGACAAAAAGGTTCTGAGGAGCAGGACGGTCTTCAGCTAGCTAATAAAGGGTTGGTTTCAGTTATCTAAGACTAATGCAAAAGGAAATGTTCTATAATATCCAAAATATCCTTTTGGAAGGGATGACATAGGCCTCTAGGAGACCTGAGCTGGTCTGCAGCAGAAGATAGCAGTTACATTGAAAACCTTAAATGCTAAACATCTATATTTAGGCATCTGTATCTCTTCCACAGTGCCCTTTAACTACAGTGCGAAGCAGAAAACAATAAAATCAAGCCTCTGACAGTTAAAATCAATAAACTTCAAAATGGAAATAAGCACTCATATTTTGGCAGCTGAGACAAGTAAATAACATTTAGCAAAGGACTGCTTAAATTCTCCTCTAAGCTCTGCTTCTTACAAGGCAAAGCACTTTTTCTAGAGCAGGGAAAGTTTCTGTTAACTGGCATCATGGAAAAATCACTGTGTGGAATTCCAAAATCACTGTGTCAGAGACCAGAGGAAGGGTTGCATGACTCAAAACAACCAGGTGGGAAAGCAGTGGGGAGAATAAGGCAAGCTCTGCACAAGTGGGGCAGCAGCTCTTCCCCATCTTATCCACTTGAGCCTTAGAAGGCATTTGCTGGTCTTTGCTGTAATGGCACTGGTTGACTGCATGGCTCCAATGTGAGCCCTGAAATGGGGTGGTCGACCACGTGGCCTTGCTGCAAGCCCCAAGATGGATATCAAGAGCACCCTGGCTCTGCCTAAAATGCAGCACAAGTGTGACCTCATGCTGGGGAGGGCCTCAGGTGAAGGGAACCAATAAAAGAAAGCTGAGATGTGTGCCCAAGGCAATCCACTAGCCTGGGGTCATAGTGGGTGAAACCACACTGGATCCACAGGTGGTGACTACGTGAGACCACACTGGATCCACAGGTGGTGACTATCTATTACTCTGTCTTTCTCATCTGTTTTTCTCTTATTCTCTTTTTTTTTTCCTCTTACCTTCTCTTTCTCTATATATATAAATTGCAAGCCACACTGAGCAGTATTCTCTTAATTACTCTCCAAGTGCCGTGATCGGTGTCCGGCTAAGGGCTTTGTTCTCTAAGATGTGCTGAGTTAAAGTTTGCACTGTGTTTGAATGCCATGAAGTTTACTAATTTTCCTTTTGCCAAGTGTCTTGTTCCACACGGGTGACCTAAAGTTTCTAATTAAAAGGTATTTCTTGTTAAATCTCCTGGGAATTGCATTATTTTTCTCATGCACCGCCCAGAGTAATTCAAAATTACCTTCCCCTAAACCTGTCAAGAGGACCAGGGCATTACACACTGCTAGTGTTAAATCAGATTAAATCATTCTTCCTGGCCTCAGATTGCACTTCTGCTTGCTCTGAGGCCATTTCTATTTCTTTTGTGTATTTATAACAACAGATTAATTAAATATCTCTAAAAATGTAGTCAAGTAATCCCTCCTGTACTTAAGTAACCATTCAAATACTAGGAATATGGTGCATGCACATAGTTCATTTACACTCTGTCTTCCTAATGCCCCTTTTCTACCAGAAGTTCTTCATAAATACAGTTTTTTATCTCTAAAAAGAAAAAAATCTCTTCAAGAAATAGCTTAATAGTTATGAACACAGAAGAAGTAACAAAAGCCCAAATCCATAAAGGTTAAATCTCTTCCAGTTCAACTCAATTTTTTCTTTTAAATATATATAATCCTTTAATTAGGAGACTGTTCTGATTCATCCATCAAATAAGCTTTTATTTTACAGTCCATAATGAATTAAGACATTACCTGGCAATTCCTTAATTTCAATAGCCTGTATAAGTAGAAATAAAAATCCACAATGGCATATATGTATGTTTTGCTCACAACTCCAATGTAGATAAGTGTATTGAATATTAGTCTGTTGAAGTGTTATTTGCTACTTGTTGTTTGGTTGAGGGGTTTTTGTTGGGGTTTTTTTTGTTTGTTTGTGGGGGGGGGTTGTTGTTTTTTTTTTTTTTTTTTAAATGAGGTTTGAGTTTATCCTAATATCAGTAAAGGAAGTATCTAAAGCCTCACCAACATATTTGGGTTAGAAAGATGTATCCCATGCACAAATCTATATATACTTACCTATAGGTGTCTTATGGTACAAACCACTACTGATCTCCATAAGGTCATCAAAATGGTCAGGGGTCACTAGAGTATCGACTGAGGCTGTGGTTCAGGCTGACAGAGAGCTGTTGTGTTCTACACTCTT
>NW_008670900.1:14913-30908 GCF_000695815.1 Acanthisitta chloris
AGAGGCAGGACAGTTAGACAGGTTCTCTTTCAGGAAAATGTTCTTGACTACTTGCATATATCCCTCTGACAGTAAGTGTCGGAGGCAATATTTCTCCCTTCATCCAGTACTTGATGCCTTTGCAAACCTTCAGTTGTAGAGAATCTCAAAGCAAAACTACTTGGGGTTCAGGTGTGGAGAACGAAACTTGAGCTGCCATATTCCTGGTGTGCCAACAGCTGCTTATCCCACCACATCATCCATGATGTGAACTAGCAGGACTTAGGTTTTGGGATGTAGGCAAAAGCAGTGCTTGGTCTTGTTCTCTGGCTGAGAAGCCAACATTTCCAATCCAGTACCATAGTACTGGGTCTCTTGGTCACATGTTTTGATGCAGTTTTTACCTGGCACTCTCCATTTCGAAACTGGATGCTGGTTTTGATGGTGTGGCCCAATATGTTCTTGCAAAAGATGGAAGGCTAGCAAGTCACAGAAGTTTGACTATTAGTCCTACTAAAGACTGGGTTTAATCATTATTTATGTCAATAACAATGTAAGTGGGTCTTGAGTTATTCAGTAAGATACCAAGATTCTAACAGTTACATGGCAAAAAAGCAGAGTAAAGAGATAAGCCAAGTAAAAAAACATAACCTCTTGTCATATCTTGTCGCTGGAAAATGTAATGTGTTTAATATAATATTTTGTCATACTATTAATTAATAAAAAAGTTTTCCATTCTAACAGAAGTCAGAGAAGAAAGAAAATTCTATAAATAGCAAACCGTTTATGCCATTCATTGATCAACTGAAGTCTATAGCTATGTTTTCAATGATTTAGATTGCTTTGAAGCTTTGCTATTTAGGTGACAATGCAGATATACCTGAACTACACATCTCTCTTTGGAACTATTTATGTCTGGTAGTGTGGAAGAAGGAAGAAAAAATAAGGTTGATGTGGTTGATCGAAGATATATATGAACCTTACCAATAACTAGATCTGGGTCTTGGGTTTGCCTTTATAACCAAGAGAAATAGACATGATCAGTGGAGTCAATCTCATGCTAAAGTAGGCATCCATAAAAAATCAGATAAACTGTGGCCTTGAAATGCTTATTCTTTCTCTTGGGTTTTAAAGGAAGCCTGAATTACCTCACTTTTTTCCCAGCATTGCCTTATAGACATGGAAAGACAAGTGAACTAAACCCACTCCAGTGATCTGGATATGATATCATAAAAAAAATTTTCATCAATTATTAATATACACCTATAATTACAGAGAGTCAACAAACTGTTTTGTCTCAACATAAACACCATTCATACACATTGATGAATTTGAAGAATGTGTGATCGTGTGATTAGACCTCATTCAGATTAAATTTATATTTCTCCGTGACACCATAGCATTAAGAGCAGATTTTCATGCACACAAAACAAATATTCAGGTGGCACATTAAATATTGCTGGTTTGGAATTATAGCATTAGTTGTAAAATGGCTTATGGAGAGAGAGCATGTTGTCTTGCAGCAACTGTTAAGAATGTGAAAGTGCTACATGATTCTCAGTCATAAAGAAGCAAAGTCTATTATCTTCTACATTGTTCTGAAAAATGTCACCACATAACAGTGTTATCTGTACATTTTTAAGCATCTTCTTTTTTGGTGAAAAAGAAACAAAAAAATTTAAAAAAAAAGAGAAACAAGAAAGAAAACATTCTTATTATTTTATCCAAAAAATGAAAAGAAAAAAAGGAGGAAAGGAATTTAAAGGAATTTAATGACTCTTATAGTGTTCTCCAAGCTTTCTTATTTGGGACCTTGTGTATGTATTGATTATTTTGGCTAATCCCTTAAAGATAACTGAAAGTATATGTGACAGTGAATTTCACTCAGACTTTAAGATGCTGCTATTAAATGTGATGCCTGCCTTAATCACTGCCTTACTACTTGCCAAGTTTTGCTTATATGAAGTTGTTTGCCAGAAAACAAACAGGTAAGAAAACAAAAGAAAGAAAAGTTGAGTCATATTATCAATTTATTTCTTCAAATCAGGAAGAAATCCTCACTAGGAGCAGTGAAGAAAAATCACTTTATATATCCATTGCTAATACTGTTAGGTGTATTTAGTTTGATCAAAAATTATCCTGTGTTATAGTTTATAGGTTTAAATTACTTTGATTAGAGGTATGACATATTCAAAATGAAATTTTAGAAGCTTAAGGCTTGAACACTTGCAACTGTCAATATCGATTCTGAATGGAATCTTGTTTTCCATGCAGTGTGTATCCTTTCCAGCAAAGAGAAAGGTTTGGGTTGGTTTCTATTTTTTTTTTTTGTCTGGCACTCTTGGCACAAAAAGTAGACATGTGCAAGAATCTGCTGATTTGAGGTGGGAAATTTTACAGATACACTGAATGTTAAAGAAATAAGTGAAATGACAGTAAAAAAAAATTTCCACCCTGCAGAAGTTTATGTAAACATCCATAAGATCCTGTTTAGTTACTGTATCCCACAGGGAAACTGTATTGATTTCATAAAGAATGAACAGTTAAGAGTCCTTCCTTTCTCTAAAGAATAAAAGGTATTTAACAGAGATTATGATATTTGACATTGAGAGATTAATTTCTTTCTCCAGAAAGGTAAGGAAAGATGATGCTCTCAGAGGCATATTCTAGGATAAAACAGTAGTAAATGCAATATTTCACCCTTTGACTACACTAGTAAATTACCATATTTGAAATGTCTTTTACCTGCAAACAGGGATCCCTGTGTTGTAACTGCCAGTCCAATAAGAAAATAGCTTTAACAAAATCTCTAAAGGATTTGTAATTCTTACTGTGCAAATCCACCAATATTCTTTTTATATAGAGGGCTTTTTGTCTTATACTCAGTCCTAAAAAACAGGAACCCTTTTAAATAAAAATACAATTTGCATGAGGGGGGCAGAAAGGAGGAATTTTTAAATCATGACAGCTCTAATGGGTTTTACCACAGAAAAACCCAAACAAATATATAAACAAACCTCCCTTGAATCTTTCTCCATATATCTGAACAAGAACTAAACTATTGGGATTAAAATTGTATTCATCACAGAGTAATAATGTTGCTCATTACATGGAGCTTCAGGTATTCTCTATGGGAAAAAAAAAAAAAGCTTTGGTAGGTATTATCACACTAAAGAAATTGCTTTGTAATACTGGGGTTTTGGCCCTTTACAATTACACTCATTCAGCTTTTATCTGAACATGGAATGGTCTTTCAGAGTTCATTTGGAAACCAAAGGATTACATAAAAAGAATTTTTCTATTTTTGCATTATAATGATTTTCATCCAAGAATCCCCTGGCAGCTTAAAATATTAATTGAATGAGCCTTTCTGTCATATAGACAAAGTTCTATCTTATAAGTGAGTAAACTGGAGTAGGCAGAGTGAATGGCAGAGACAGAAGCTAAGGTCCTATCTCCAGACTGTTTTCAGCTGGAGAAGTATTGAGTCATGATTATAACTTTAAGCACGTAATTAAGCACTATTACTGTTAATTGAGTTGCTTATATTCTGATTGCACTGGGACTCTATGCAAATGGTGCTTAACTGCTGTCCCAATTTGAAGTAAGGAAGGTGGTAGGTAGATTGAGGAATAGTCTGGTGGATTCAGACCTCATCTGACCTGGCACACCATACACTGCAGGAGACAAGAGATTTCAGTGTTGCTGCTTCTCCAAAACTATAACCATGGATACACACAGAGAATTACTTCAGCATTTTGAGTCAAAAGTCCAAGCTCAGAAAAAAATCTCTAAGTTTTTCAGAGATCAAGAGACCTTAGAGGTCAGAACACAGAGCAAATCAGATTACTAAATGAAGATAGAAAGATTGTGATATACATAAAGATCCCAGTTCCCTCTCTACAGCGTGTGAAGGTTTGAAGGTTTTTTAAGTACCTTCTAGACTACTGAAAACTTCCAGATGCTCCTCAAATTACAATCTTATTAAGGTCCAAATACCCATATTTAGACTAGACTAGATTATATTATGCTAGAATAATAGAATATTTGTTTGGAAGAGACCTGCAAAGATAATCTAGAATGATGGAACCATTTAGGTGGGAAAAACCCTTTGTATCATTGAGTCCAACTGTAAATCTAACACCAACAAGTCCAGTACTAAACCATGTTCTTAAGTACCACATCTACACATGTTTTAAATATGATTTTATGATTCTGTCATCTCCAGAGTTGGTGATCAGCCACTTCCCTGGGCAATCTCTTCCAGTGCTTGACAACCCTTCCAATTTCCCTCCTGCCCAACTCAGTGTTGTCTTCACACTTACTGAGGGTGCCTTAAAGCCCCTCATCCACGTCATTGATGAAGATCTTAAACAGAACTGTCCCCAACACTGAGCCCTGGGGAACACAACTTGTGACTGGTCACCAACCAGATGTAACTCTACTAACCACCACTCTCTGGGTCCAGCCACCCAGACATTTTTTTTTTACCCAACAAAGAGTACATTCTAGTCTAACTGCAGCTGCATACTTAAACTACCTAACCATGGAAGAACAAGAGTGATAATGACCTCCATTATCTTTTACATTTCCTTTCTTTTTCCTCCCTCCACAAATTCTGCCACCTAGAGATCTCTTTTATTTGTACCAAAATATCACTTGTGCCTGCATTTTATTCCTATCTGTGGCAATCAAGGATCTGAATAAATTTGCTTATCTTTGTATTGATAAAGGAGGTAAAGGAAGAAAGGAGAGATTGCAGCATGTGATAATTAATCAAATGTCATCTTCACAGACACACTACATCATACTATTTATGGTTATACTCGAAGGTCCCTACAAATTGCTATTTCTTTGCATCTATGTTAGCAAATAAAAGCAGTCTTGGGTACAGAGGGCAAATGGTGTGCCACAGTTATTATTCCTAGAGAGAAACTCATTCTACCTAGAGCAGACAGTCTTGTCCATGCATCTTTATAGCAAAGATGCATGTGTATGCAGTTTTGTGTTGTGTTGGTTTGTGCTGCCCCAGGTAGCAGATCTGGGAATTGGGAAATCAGGCTCATTGCCACAGGCCAATTCTGTGCCAGGGGACAAGCTGGATGATCATGTATGTAACTCACTTCTATCAGATTTTCTTTTAGTGACACATTTTTTTTTTCTTCCTGTATTCATGCAGGATAACACTGTAGCATGAGTGGGGAAAAATTCAATTAATGCTGAGGCAAAACCAAAAAAAATTAACACTTAGATATTAAGTTGTGCTCTGGAGAGGGAAAAAGAGAAAAGAGAAGCTACATCACTAACTGGCTTGTGTGTGTTGCATATAAAATATTACCTGCATCAGGGAAATCAAGAAGAGGCAATCGGAGTGGGTGTCCACTTCATGGTGTCTAGGGATATCCCAGATTCAGTTAATTGAATCATTGCATCCAGAACTAGAGAGAATCAAAGCCATGGGATGAACAACAGGAACTGACAGAAGAGCTTAACCAGCTTGTACATCTTTATGATAGCATCAGATTTTAGGTGATTTTTGGGAAAATTAACCAGCTTGTACATCTTTATGAGATAGCCTCAGATTTTAGGTGATTTTTGGGAAAATTATGCAGGATATGTTTCCTGACTACATTAAAGATGCAGACATGCCTTAAAATTTCTGAAAGCAATTGGATTTACTGCTTTGCCAATTAGGTCATCTGGAAGCCTGTGACAAGTTTAGTTTCCTGTGATTTTTTAAATAAAATATTCCCTTAAACATATGACTTGCTAGACAAATGAAATGCCTTTTCCTGTAACAATAACCATAATCTAAATGCTTTGTCTGGATTCCCATCAGTACTGTACATTTGGCCAGCAAATGATTCATGTTGCATTAAATTACTTTTCTGTTTTTCTGGGCTGCCTCTTCAAATTTTCTTGACACTTCAATTCATTAGGCAGATGGAGATGGAACTTGTGACTGAAATGCTTTGTTCAATAATACTTAAGTTCATTCCTTGCAAACCAGTGTAATCCACCTCTCTTAGAGGAGGGTGGTTTCACTTCAGCACCTTCCCTAATAACTGCTTGAATGCTTCCTTACAGAAATCCATTTCTGGCAATTCATGCACAGTTGATTAAATACCTCTATTTAATGCTGCTTTTCCCTTGGTAGATGCAAAGAAGCTGAAACTGGAAAGTTGTTGATTATGATGATATTGGACAATTAATTATGCATTGTAATAACCTTTGACCCAAGCAAACATTTCTTTTTTTCATTTAATCAGACAAAATGAAAAGTGATCAAATAATTGCATGTTCTTGTCTTCCAATCAGGCTGCAGGTAGAGAAGAGATGTTGAGAGGAAATCAAGCAGAAACTTAAAGGAAGTAACAATAATAATGAATAAAATGCAGAAGAAGAAATTAATCTCTCAATATTAATAATTGAATTATTTTATCACTTACTTCAGCATCACAGAAATGCATGAAGCCCTCCTGAGATGTCTGTGCCACTAGGACATGGCCAGTTATTCCTGACCTCTGTGTTCATAGCTGGGTAAGTAGGACCCACTATTTATGGATGATTCTGTATCTGCTTCTTCAGAGGCTGTTTCTTTTGTATCATTATTTCACACAAGGGGAGGGAAGTATTTCATGAAACCTTCTCTGTACAGGTGGCAAACAGGGCTAAAAATGAGGGGAAAAAATCAAATATGCAGTGCATTAAGCACCACACAAGAAGAATGTTTCTATCTTCTCAGATCCCTCAGTCTTTGGAAAGTCATTGGCTTTCATGAAATAACACTATGAGCTCTATACTTCTTCAGTCACTTTGAATCCTGGGAAGGGCTTTTGGTCTTATTCTTCCTGGAGTAAAACCATATTGAATTTAATAAAATGCCAAAAGTGAGATGAGAATTATTTATGGTCTTTAGGGGGAGGGGGGCATTGTTGGATTATTTTTTTTGTGTGTGCAGTCAACAATGAGTCAGTCCTTCACTGGATAAACCAACATTTCTCAAGCTGTGGATCTTGATCAGTAGGAACATGTGTCTTTAGCACTGTGGTGTGTGCAACACAGATAAACACTCTAGGGTCCTGCAGTAAGGGTGCCTCTCCTCTTGCAGCTCTGGGAGAGCTCTGCATGTCTCTTTAGCTGCACTGGGAGATGAAGACTTAACAACTCATCCCCTTAGTGCTCTGTGCAGTGTCATCTGAGGTGTTACTATGGGTGCCTATCCTTCAGCTACCAGAGTTATGTACGTACTTAACTAGTGATGTTGAAATTCAATAATAATGCTGGCAAGTTATATAACAGTCAATGTCACCTGTCACCTTTGCTTTTGAAAAATTGCACATCTGTGTGTTCTGATTCAACTAGCTTTGGCCACGAAGTGGAAAAATTCAGAGCAGAGAATAATAAACATGAATCAGCCTATTTGTTTAATAAGTTATTAAACCAGAAATAGGTATTGTTTAAAAGCATAGGAAGCACCACTAGGTCTTTACTTCTAAGTTTGATAAAATTTGCTAAAAGAGATCTCTTTTGTAATTAGGCAAATGAGCTTGGCTATCTACAATTCTGAGCACTTCAAGTGTGAGGTTTTATTTTGCTCAGTACATATCTTCATTGTACAAGAATACAATGCTATTGAAATGCCTTTTCAGATCAGTGACTGATCATTAATATTTTTAGTATTACAACTCCTTTTTAATGCTAGAAGTTTTCTTTGATGTTAACAAACTTTCAGATATGTCTTCGAGTATGTTTCATTTTATTTTCAATGCAGAAATAATAATAGCTGCATTTTATTCAGTGTGTAACGAATTATTTATCTGACTTCCTATGAATGTATCTCTTCCTTTTATAAAATCCTCATAAAAATTTTCGAATTCTTTTCAGGAATACTGGTGGGATATGCAATATATAGTGCTGAGAGGGGATGGAGCACATTGTTTTCTCATGGATATCACTTTTGATCACATCATTAAGTACACAATTCTGCCATAGAGATGAGCAGAGTGTTGTGACCCATTGATGTGGATATTAATGAGCATCTTTTCTTGCATCTGACTTTGATTGAACTTTTCATCACCTTTGCTGTTTGGAGAGCTCTGCATCAATTCCAGTTAAATCCTTGCAGAATTCATTTAATTTCTTTTACATGACTGACCTTTCTCACACATGACTGGCTGTCACAAGCTGAAGAGACTGGTAGGTCTGGGTTTCTGAATCTTGAGCCATTTAATTGCATTGAGAGGCATTTTGCTGTAGGATAGGAAAGAATGTCCCATTACTTAACTTATTACATGCTTTAAAAATGTTTCTGAGATACCAGACACAGATTTTTGTGAAGCTCTTCAGGTTTTTTATTTTTGGTTTGGGTGTTTGGGTTGTTGCTTTTTTTTTTTTTTTTTTTTTGGTGGGGAGGAGATGTTTACATTTCTCTCTTCCCTACCCACAACTTAATAAAAATATCTATAAATAACTGCTAATTCAATAACAGTGCATCTTAGATGCCAGAACACCTCTTTATCTTTAGGGGGTACAAAAGAATACACCTTCATCAGCAGTTAATAATCCTTACTTACACTACCTGGTCTTATATTCATTGGCTTTTCTGAATCAATGTACACCACTTCCTTTTAAAATCAGACAGATTTTCTGGTGCTGAATGACTGAAGTTAGTTTAACATTTGTACTATTCTTTTCATTGCAGAGCAGCCAAATTGACCATATATTCTATTCTTCCTGAAAGAATACCATTTGTACTGAGCTAGTCTCAAATCAAAGAAATTGTTTTAGGAATATTGATGTATTCAATATATTCAAAGTCTGGGGATTTTTTTGTTCATTTTAGATTTACATGGGGATTCATCTGACATAAGGTAGTGTTTCCAGAACTTAAACATGTAGTCTCAGCTAGTCTTTACACTCCCTCTAATGCTTGTGCAGAGAATAGACTCCTCTAGAGGGTAATCGGTCCTAATTATCTTGGATAATCATAGGGTTTGATTAGTGACTCCTGATAATAACTGTTGCTCATCAAAGAAGTCTGGATGAGTTCCTTAAACGAGATGCCTAACAGTCCTGTGGTTAAGGCAGGGCTATGCATGTTCTACCCTATGGGTTCTGAGTTACAGATTCTCTTTCAGTCCAGAACTGTACCAGGTTTTTCAATATCTGAGACCCATAAACCATGTAAAGCTTCTCTAGAGCCTTCTCCCCAGTGTCCTTCATGCTATTGATCAGTCTGGTAATTTTATAAGCTTCAAACATATCACCATACTGTGCATATATCAGACTCTACACTAATTTCCTGTGTGTCTTATTATAGAAACCTAAAGATGAGGATGGTTTTCCAGCTGGTGTGAATGAACATTCTGCCATAATACCTGCTTAAGCACACCTAAATGTTAGACTGTTTTGTTTCCTTTTGTTCAGTTTGCATTAGTATAAATGGAACAAAAGCACAAAAATCCCTGGAATGACATTTATGTGCAGCCTCAGTGTGATACTGGGGATAATAATTACTTTTTTTCACACAGTGATATTCAGCTGGATGACTTTAGACAATTGATCATCAAACTAGTTCAACTGGAAGAGCAGTTCTTGGGCAATAGCCAGCTAAGGTAATGCCCCATCTATGCCTTAATTTCTTACCAGAAACCTATAGGGATGTGTGTAGTACATTCAAAAGATCAAACACATTCAAACATTGGCTCAGTTCCTCTCTCCAGCTAATGGATGTTTTGTCACTTTCCATGTCACAGGTAAAATTAAAACCTTTTTTCTCCATGAAGCCATCATTGGAGAAAATATTGTAGGGCATATTTATGTTTTAAGAAAACAAATAATTTCATGTGGCCTGAAGAAGGCATTAAAGTTTACCCATGCCAGATATAGGTCACAGAGATACAACTTCATATTTTCTTGAAATTATTTCATCAGTGTTTTCAATGACTGAAAAAGGAGACTTATTTAGTATTTTCTCAAAACAAATTATCAGATCACAATGCATTTGAATATTTTTCTTTCTTTTTCCAATCCAAGGGTTAAGCTGTTGCCAAACTGGCCTTTTAAACCTAAACATCAATTCAATTATTAGAAAGAGAAACAGAAAATTATAGGTTCACAAATTATTCCAAATCTTTCTGCAATATTAATATGGAGCTACTGGATTTCTTTTAGTACTTGATACAGTGGAATTATGCTGTGATATGAATGACAAAAACTGCACAAGAAATTAGAAATCAGAAGTGCATTAGAGACAATCACATTACTTTTGCAGAAACTATTTTTGCAGTTCCACAGAATGGTTGGGGTTGGAAGGGATCTCTGGAGAATATCTAGCCTAACTCCCTGCTAAAGTAGGTTCACTCAGAGCAGACTGCACAGGACCACAGCCAGGTGGGTTTTGAATATGTCCAGAGAAAGAGACTCTACATCCTCTCTGGCAATCTGTTCTAGTGCTCTGTCACCCTCACGATAAAGAAGATTTTCCCCATATTTACATGGAGCTTCCTGTGTTTCAGTTTCTGCCTGATGCCCTTTGTCCTGCCACTGGGAACCACAGAGAAGAGTCTGAACTATGGAGAAGTTCAGTTTGCACATGACAGTTAACAAACATCTTTAATGTCACAGATGGCATCAATGAGCTCCTGGGGAACATACTATTTTCTTCATGAAGGTCTTTAAAAATCCCAGAGTTCTGTGCTGTTACACAAGACTCCTGTTTCTAACACTGAAGTTATTTTCCATCAGGTATTGATGAGTGACACTGCCATTCCTTGACATGGAAAACTTCCCATGTGAACAACAAACAGGGCAAATGTTTGAAGAACTGTCAGTGTGCAGGCACAAAGCTGAGGTCAGAAGTTTCTCTGTCACTGATGCATCATAACTTTGAACCCTCAGTTGTTTACCTACCTGCAAGGGGTTTGGCATTTCCTTTTCTGTCATATTAACCTTACAAGTAAGTGCAACAGGAAAACGTACCTTGAACTTCTGTCATATTAACCTTATGAATAAGTGCAACAGGAAAACGTACCTTGAAGCTGAGGTTTTACGGAAGTCTGATGTATTTCAAAGTCTTAACACATCTGGAAACAACTCACTGGCTCTCCTGGGACAGAAAATGAGAGGAGAACTTACTGCCTCTCCTGGGACAGAAAATGAGAGGAGAGCTGGCCAGACACTGGAAAAAGTACTAGCAAAGCCCATCATACAAAAACTATAATCATGTCACCCATTAATATTTTGGGAGGGGCTATTATTTTTATTTTTAATAAATGTAGCTGGTTTCATTGTCTCTTGGCATGATCTGGTTATTTTGGAAAGTATTGTGATCATTAGTTTTCCTACTTGTCACCTTCCCATAGAAAATCCTTAGGAGACTTAATAGCATGATTACTCCATGTACCACTAGTCCATGTGATTACTGCCACTGGACAAACAAGGAAACAGGATTCCCAGAGCCACTTTAGAATATCCATAACTGGAGATGTGTCAAACATTATTGCACAGGATCTGGGCAGCCAGATCTGCAGTGAAATTGATCTGTTCTGAGTGGAAAGTCAAACCAGATGACATCCTGAAGGACCCTTCCAACCTGAATTTTATTTTAGTACAGTGAATTACCTGCAAAATTTAAGAAGAAACTAGGAACATTCAATTTATCAGGACCATTCTCCAAGGAAGATGATGGGATTAAATCCTTCCAAACCTTATATTCTTGGTTTTAAAATAGGAACTTGTTCAATAGTTTAGTTTCAACACTAACAACAGCAAGTGCTTTCTCTTTCCTAACTTTTCTAATTTTAACCTATTTTATGACCAGGAGAGTGTATAGCAACTTAGAAGAGCTTTACAATGCAAATCTCCTGATGTTCAGGACTGCTCAATTTTTCAGGACTTGCTGATATTCACGATTTTCTTTCCTTTTCCTGGGCCACTGATTTACTACTCTAGTGTAAAACAATGTTATATTTACCTCTGTTGGAAAGTACCATCTGTCAAGAGAAGACTTGGAGCTCTCAATTCCCAGTGAACAGACATATAGCTCTTCTGAATTGCTTGTTCAGATGCATTCCTGTCTTCCAAATCATTCCTGTTCCCTATCACAAAGTAAAACTTTCAATGATATGAAGTTTTTCGCTGTTCAGAATTTGTTGTCATAGCTTACAGTGATAAATAAGTACTTGGCATTACTGCGTGTGTAGTTCTTGAGTGTAAGTGTCTTTCTTAGCTGCTCTGTATTATATTCCTGACTCCAAGCAATTTTTTTTTAAAGAAGCAACCCCTGAAATGAGGCAGCTTAAGGAATTTGGCCCTAGCTTACTACTAACTTAAGTTATTAGCAGATCCAGAAAGAAACAAATATTTAGACTCTCAGACCATTTTTCTAGGCACAAACCCCCTTAGTCAAGAACAGATTAATTTTTAGAAGCTCTTTCCCACTATAATATAATATATTTGGTTCAGCTTTAATTGACACTACTCTGGAAGCTGGCGATGCCAAAATGAGAAAATTCATCTGCTGTCCTCTAGGACAACACACAGTTTTGTGGGTTTGTATCATCAAATGTCTACACTGAATGTCTATAAACAAACCTCGAGACCTTATTCCTTATGTGGGTATATGAGCTTTATAAAGACATGGAATCAAAGATACACAGTCTTCTACTAATGCTCTTTGGCTGTTTTGCTTCCCAGTATAGAAATAGCTCCAAAACCAAGGTACACTGTGACTTTCCCTCCCAAGGTCTTTCCTTTAGTTAATTCTTACAGACACTGACTCAGTGTTGTAGGGGCAGTGCAGATGGTAAATTCACACCTGTCCCATATTTTGCACCTTGTCAGAACCTGCCAGGGCATGGATTCTCTGGGAGTGACAGACTTATTAAACATCTTCTGGCAGAAACTTCAGAAGTCAACACTCAGCTCAGATATGCCATGAAGAATTGTAGTATGTTTTTTGAGAACAGAAAAAGAAAAGTAACAGTTCTCTGCTCTGATACAGAACTAAAGAAGGACAAACAAGCCCAAGAGAAATTATTTATTTTTGGAAATACTCTCTGGTAATATAGTTTTGTAGGAAAAAAACCCCAAAACAAACAAAAACAACCAATCAACCCACCCTTTTTCAGAGAGTGAGACTGAAAATCTAAAGACTTTTAGGACAGTGTAAGCCTTGAAATTTCTTAACCTTCAATATTACAAACACACAGTCTTAATTAAATTAGTTGGGAATCTGGAATCACCATGTTGACATCACAAGGATTATTTTAGCTTTATAAAGTTATCCAGAAAATCAGAATCAGATTAAGCATGTCATCCAACACACATAATCAGTGCTGCACTGACTATGAAGGGAGCAAACACCTTTCCTACCTAACAGATTTACTCACAAAAAAAAAAAAATAAAAAAAAAAATAAAAAAATAAAGAAAGAGCCTAGGAGAAATTTGCTGTTAAATCAGAGGAACATCATTTCATATTTGAGATTTTAAGCAATAGCACTGAAGAGAATGGCATCAACTGAAACAAATGTAAAGACTTATTCCTTTATGGTTTATAGTTTTACACTTTCTCCTCTACTTCTGGCTAATGAGAGTGGAATCTACACAGCACTCCTAAAAATTGCCTTGCAATAGCAACTAGTTTTGCTGGTCTCAAGAGCCAAAGCGATTGCTACCATGTTCTATACACTTTTTAATTTAGCAATTTTATTTTGCCTGTGCAAGGTCTCGGCAAATGTTTATTGACCAAAAGACCTGTCTTACCAGGCGTGTGTGTCAACTTCAGGATAATGTCACATATTCTATTAATAGCCACAGAATGTCTCGATTCCAGACTTTAGAGCAAAGATACATTCCTTTAGGCATGATAGGATAAGTTTTCAAGCTGATCAGATATGAAGCCTCAAAATTCATGTTTTCCTCGCCAGTCTTTAGGAAAAGAAGAAACTGTTTCAGGACTTGGCAGAAGTTGATAGAATCATAGAAGCATAGAATGGTTTGGGTTAGAAGGGACTTTAAAGATCATCTAGTTCCAACTACCACTCCATGGGCAGGGACACAATCCACTAGACTAGGTTGCTCAGAGCTCAATCCAGCCTGGCCTTGAACACTGCCAGGGATGGTGCATCTATAACTTCTTTGGGCAGCCTGTTCCAGTGCCTCAATACCCTCACAGTAAAGAATTTATTCTTAATATACTTCAAAAACATCAGTTGGTGTCAGCTAAACTTTGACACAATAAAACATACTATAGGATTCCCCAGATATCTTCTTGCATTGAAGTATCTAGGAAACAATACAGTCCTTTGCATGTTATGTCAGTGGGTGCAAGTTATCTCACAATGAGAGGTTCTCCTGTTTCCATCCTCTACCTCCCCCACTCCTGTGTCACTCTTGTCTGCACCAAGAGCACTGAGTTTAACTATCCTTCTTTCAGCCACACTGGAGAGCTGATAATCTTTTCTGCTCTGAACTCTGCAAGCCCACAGTGTTTCCAAAGGGAACATGTCTGTTCTGTGTAGGGGAGCAGCACTGTGGTACGAGCCAGGCTCAGAGCTGCCTGCTGGCATGAACGTGATGAAGGTGGGAAGTAATGAGATCCTGAGGGATGAAGCATGAAAAGCAGCTCAGTCCTTTTTATAGGACTGTCTTTCCCTCCTTTCACCCTGTCAGCCCTCTGTGTCTTCAGTTTCTAGGATGATCTTGCTCTGAATAAATCTGCCATCCCACTATTTCTTCTCCACAAAGCAAACAGAAATAAAGGCTTTGGAGAAATGCTTGTTTTCAGTCTTGAGAGAGAGACTTAGTGCTCAAACACTATAACATCTATTATTGGAACAATGTAAATAACACTTTCATGTCTAAAAAAGCTGATGCATATTAAATAGCTGAGAAACTGGCCAAACTCTTTATCTTGTGACATTGTCATGAATATTTTCTTAAAATAGTATGTGTTTAGAAACCTGAGCAATCAGAAGATCTAGCCCTAAAAGAGCTTGGAGAATTGGACAAAAGTAATTTCAAGATTGATATACTCACTTAAATAAAAGAGTAAGTTTAACACATGCATATCCTGAAAAACCAATTATTTTTTCAACAGCATAAACTAGTTATAAGGTAAGTTTAACACATGCATATCCTGAATAACCAATTATTTTTTTCAACAGCATAAACTAGTTATAAAAGCTGGTTTTTAATTAAAATCAATCCAAGTGCATTTGTGCACAAATGGACAGCACTGAACTCTTTAAATAAAACTCTGAACACTCAGAACAGCTAAAAGTTTTTCTAATGTAAATTGATTTTTGTTCTTTTGAGATCAAAACTGTGCTTATATCCAGAAAAAATATATTAAGAATTTAATTTGTTTAATTTTCTTTCCATGTCTATTTGTGCTCTGATTTTCTTCTTCTTTTCCAAGCCTCATCAATGTGACTGCAGTGCTGCAAGCACAGATAGTCAGGATGCAACTTGTCCAAGGACAATTCCCCTGGCTCTGTAGCACATCAGGAGGAGTTTCAGGGCTGGGGTGAACTTTCACATCCACTTTCAATTGCAGTATGATCTAAAAGAATCAAGCCAATGACAGGTAATCCAAGCATTGTTTTGGTGATTTGATACAGCACATCACAGATTAAACAATTTTTTGCTATTAGCTTTAACAAGTAGTTTTTTTCACACAAGATAATCTGCCCCTTTGCTAGTAGTATGGCTGAAAATATACCTTCCATTCACTGACAAAGTTATCCAATCTTAAATGTACACTCATGCTTAACTAGAGCTATTTTCATTGTGAAAAAATAAAAATCAGATTACCTCTTTCTGATGAATTCAAAATGTTCCCATCCTTTTCATCCCAGATGCTTCTTCTTTCAAACTCATTAGAGGTTTTGAACCCTGTGTTGACATTTGCCACAGAAACTGGATGATGCAGCATTTGTAGAGCCTGGGGAATCTGGAAGCTCTTGAGCTGCACCATGATTTGACAGAACAGTCTCCTTCTTCATCCATT
>NW_008670900.1:30935-35999 GCF_000695815.1 Acanthisitta chloris
GCTCACCTGGCCTCAGCTGAGTCACTCGTTTGTATAGCCTGGTTCAAGCTGAAGGGTTTGGAATTGTCCAGTGAAAACTGTTCTGTATCACTTATATAACCTTTTTCTTGTTATGTTTTTAATTTTATTTTTTCAACCGATCCCCCAGCTTGCCTGTCGAGGGTAACAATGCTATTCCTAGAATAAAACCTGAAGGAGTAAATTTGGCAGCATTCAAGCACATTAATTTCCTAAATAACTGTAATGTGTGGCAGTCAGAGGTGCTGGTCTGTCAGTGTGAGTGCATGGTTCACCACTTGGATTTTGTGTTTGATTGTACTGCTGATGAAAAGAGAAATGTAACCACATGGTAAATTGTGCTGGACTAGAAAATTCAGACTACTTCAGTTTTCCACAGTCATGCTATTAGGATTTTGAAGTAGGTACTGATGCAACCGACCTTGCCTTATATATGTTTTTCTGTCCATTTCTGTAGGAGATCATAGAATCATAGAATACCCTGAGCTGGAAGGGACCCACACAGATCATTGAGTCCAATTCCTGGCCCTGCACAGGACAGCCCCAGGAATCACACCATGTGGCTGAGTGCATTGCACAAATGCTTCTTGGACTCTGGCAGGCTTGGTGCTGTGACCACTTCCCTGGGGAGCTCTTCCAGTGCCCAGCCTGGGTGAAGAACCTTTTCCTAATCTAACCTAAATCTCCCCTGGCACAGCTTCACACCATTGAGAGGTCCCTTGTACCCCTATACTGTGTGACTCACACTACAAGATTTGCCAAATGACCATGAGCTTCAGCATGGCTCAGACTTCATCCCTGAAGAATGTAAATTAGGAGAGCAACATGCAGTGACACAGATGGCACAGCAAATTAAGAAAGCAATATACGTTTTTTTACGGGGGAAAAAAAAAAGCCTTTAATTTAAAACAAAGAATAAAGACTACCCGGAATGAACTTATAATTGAAGTTTAATTGTCACTTTCCATAAAAGTAAAAATGCATAAGAAGAAGCTTTAAGAGCAAGCAATCACAGTTAAAAGCACAACATGAGCATCTGGCTCTTCCATATTATGGTTGATATGTTAATATATGATCTAAACATAATCTCTAATGTTTTATAAACAAAGATAAATTAACAGGATCAATTTTGCCTAGCAAATACTCTCCACCTAACAGGATAATCTTTGAACACTAATAAAATAAACCACAAATCATATTTACTCTTGGGCTTACACTCTTGCTGCAATTTATTCTATCTTGAGACGATATGGCAAACTCTATTAGCAAAAGCATAATTTACTTTTTTTCTCCAAAGAATTACTTTTCTTTTAAGGTGGTTTTGCAGAGATAAAGTTACACTCAGAGTAAATGAATTAATGATAATTAATATTTACTCATTAAATTAACTAATTTTATTAAATAATTAACTTAATCTGAGTTTCCCCTAATGTATGCATCCAGTACTATTGAGCATTCATGCATGAAAGGTTGCCACTCTTCTTTGTATCTTTCAAGATGACATTTATTCATGGAAGTGAGCAGGTATAAATATGTACATGATTAGAACATAGTTTATGTATGTGGCAATCCAAATGTAAGATGATTTCCTGAATTAAGATCCCTGTCCAGAATTATCACACGTAGAGCAATGTACTTCATGGATGGAAAGACCATTCTTCAAAATATATTTGATTATTGCTCAAAATCTATTCACAGAGCACTTGTTTATGAATGTCTGGGGCTGGTCAGGGGAAGGAAAGCTAAAAAGGAAATTCCATTGCATGGAAAAAAACATTGCTTTTTCAGTAGATAAAGGTCTTCTAGAAAAACTACTGAATAAAAACATCTCACTATGAAAAACTGTGCATACCTTTGCATGGTCACAAGTGACTGAAGATGTGCTTGGAGGTTTTCTTCTCTTGGATGGAGATTCCCAATCCTCAGCTAATAATAAGTTGTGTTCCAGCTGACACTTTCCAGGAAGACTTGTGCAGCCAGTTAGCTACCAGGTCTTACATGAAAGAAAATTAACTTGAAAAGTGAAAGTTTGTTTGAGTATGTCTAATCACAGATCTTGTCTAGGCAAACTGGCAGAAAACTGGGAAGGTCAGAAAAACAGGTGAGAAAAGACATGGCTAAACTGTACTGGCCAAACTTTCATAGTAAAAAGAAGTTTTTAAAGAGCAATGAAATAGGCTGATCCTTTGCTTTCAAATGGGAGAGCAATGTATGTAAGTTTCTTCCAACCAGATGCCAAGTCTGAATTCTTAGTGGTACCGTGAAACAAAGAGATTGTGGATTCTCCCTCAATGGAGATATTCAAGAACCATATGGATGAAATCCTGTGCCATGTGCTCTAGGATAGTCCTGTTTGTGCAGGGAGGTTGGACCAGAAGACCCATTGTGGTTCCTTGCAACGTAACTGTTTCTGTGATTCTGTGAATTAATTTTTTTTTAAATTTAAAATAAAATCCACATCAAATTCAGTATGAACACAAGAAAAAATATCTTGTTTGTGGAGGTGATAGCACTGTCACTTGTTGCCCAGAGGCACTGCAGAGATTTCATTATGGTGCTGTCCTGTACAACCTGCTATAGCTGACCTGCTTGAATAGGTAGTTTGGACTCTTGATCTCAATGATTCTTTGGCTCTCAGATTCTGGGAATTAGCTGTAACTTACAATGTGGTGAATTTTATGTAGTTTTAAAGTTGTAAACTTTTTAGTTGTTTCCACAGAATTATTTTTCATTCATTACTTTTGTCTCCCTAATACCAATCCAGAAAAGACAGCTAAGATGAATGAATGGACTTCCATTAACATTCCTCAAAATGTCATGTCAAGGGTATGCTGTACAGAAAATCCTGAAGCTTGAACAATATCTCAGGCTATTATAGTTTTTGGGGACTGTATTCCAGCTCTTCCTTTATGGAGGAATAAGGTCAAGAAGGCAATATTATGAAGCCTTTCTCCTTGCCTTCAGATGCAAATATAGACAGGCAGGATTCTCACAACGTCTTGATCTCTCTTGCCAAGATTAATCTATATAACTTATACCCAGTATGGATATCTGAATTAAAAGGTCAGTTGCTTCAACTTGCCCTACCAGTGAAGGGCAGAAATAAACACCCAGAAGATGGCTAAGGTCATAGTCCCTTTCAGAGAGAGAAGTTATTTCACCTTCTTCTATTGCTATCTTAAAGTTAACATTACTGTGCCCCAAAAAAACCAGTGCTGTGGGTACACTCAATTCCGCCTTCCATGTCACTGACAAAGATGTCAAACAGCACTGGTCCCAGTAGCAACCCCTGGGGAATGTTGCTCATCACTGCCCTCCACTTGGATATTGAGCTACTGACCATGACTTTTTGGGTGTGACTATCCAGGCAATTCCTTATCTACTGTGTGGTCCATCTGTCATATCCATGTGTTTCCAGTTGAGAGAGAATGATGTTGTGCAGAACAGTGTCAAATGCTTCAGGTAGATGACGTCAGTAAGAGCCCTGAATACATAAATGAAAAAGAAAAAAAATACAGGGAAAATGATGCCTGTTTCTCTCATGTACATAGCATGCCAGAAAAAGCTATTTGCTCATTGCTTTATTTCTCCTTCCCACCTGAATTTTTACACAATATATTAAGAGCTCAAGTTACTGCAGCCACTGCCTGACTGATGTCCCTTCTGATTAATACTAAATGCAGAGGTAAATCCCTGTCCTCAAAGGAAGGAAGAAAAACTATTTCAGCACTTTTGTTTGAATCTATCATCATCCTGGGGTAGCATATCATGTATCAATGCATGTATGAGACACTAGCAGTCATATATGGATGAAGAGGGTCTGGCAGGCAAAGTATCTGATAAATCTGCCCTGAGTGAGATCAGTACATCCAAAAAGGAACAGAGCAGTGGTTACTCATGCTGCAACTGAGGTGCAAAATGTATGATCCTTACTCTCTGTCTTTGTGACCTTGTAACCCAAGATGACTGACAATCCATGAACAGGCTCATTTGCTTCTCTTAGGAAAACAGCAACAGTTGTCTCCAAAGCAACCTACAGGAACCAGGTAGTAATATGTCTTCAGTCATCCTTTCACCAAGCAAATTACAGTATTCTGGACAGGGTAAAAAAGAAACCATCTGTTATTCCTCTAGATGAAATGTTTTGTGTGGAAACATATTTACCTTGCAAGGTGGCCTCGGAGGTGTGGAGCAGCTCTACCACACATCTGTCACTGAGGCATTACTTCAGCTATTAACACCTCCTCTCCTGCTCACATTAGATTGATTTATATTTCAGCTTTGTCTTTCCTTCATTTTTTGTTTTCCCCAACCATTATTTTTTCCAATTACAAGGAGTTTGGGGTGGTTTGTTGTGGTTTTTCTTTAGCTTTGTTCCTTATTTCTTTACATATATCACTGTGAAGAAGCTAAATTGTCTTGACAACTCTTTCAGATGATGCTCAGTAGTAAAGATTCTTCTTCACATATTGTTGTGCTATCTGAGGTTTAATGTATTTAACACATATTTCAGTGCAAAGTGGACTGATTTTCACATATATTTAACACACATTTCAGTGCAAAGTGGACTGATTTTCAACATACTAATGTGAATTGTCTCTTTGTAACAACATTTGTCTCCTTTGTTCTTCCATAATTTCAAGGGCAAGCAATCTACCTCTGGTCTGTTTGGAACAGGTAGAAATAGTCATCAAATAAATGTCCTGCAGAATTGTGCAGAAATGATTTTGATAGAGTTTAACAAAATTGTGTGAAAGAAAAACACCCTTCAAACTTCTAAAGAATAACAGAAAATTGCCTAATGACTGCACATTTTTTTTAATGTTCTAGTAGAAATCTATGCCATGTACAAGCGTATCTATTTATTTCTCATTTTATAAAAATATTCTTCTGTCACTCTACATTCATAGCACCAGATTCTCTGACATATACTTTGCTAGCAAAGTCCTAACAGTACATAGCATAAGTCAGCAAACCACAAATGTACTGCTTAGCCAAATAAAGATATAATTCAATAGCTGAGGTATCTGTCATGGACTAAAATAT
>NW_008670900.1:36026-75927 GCF_000695815.1 Acanthisitta chloris
ATAGAAGTACATGGATTTTCCTTCAACCTCACATTAAGTGTTTCCAGACTGGTAGTTTAGATACAAGTCTCTATAAATTATCACTTGCATGGGCACAGCTAGAGAGGCAGGGACATGACTTTGATACCACATCAGGCCTATCACTTGCAGACTGAACAGTGCTTGCTTGAGTACTCCTTAACAGGTCATGAACATTGGAACCACTGAACATGAGCAGATCATTCTCCCTGGTTGCTGCAAAAGGGTTCAGCTACTTCTCTGGAATTCTTCAGGATGATGTTTATAACTAGTTGAGCTGCTTCAGATCTGGTTATATGCAATGCTTACTCATGTTGGTCACCTGACCTAATTTCATGCTTTCAAATACATCATCCTCCAGAAATCCTCCCTTATGTGCTAAAATATGTAGCTATTCCTTCAAAACTCTTGGGTTCACTCTTGAAAAATTAAGCATCTGAAGTTTTCCCAAGATACAAACTAGGCAACTACAAACAATTCCAAGAAATGAATGATAGTCACTGTATTGCATTCTCCTGACTTTCCCATATGTCTCTTTATAGCTGTAGATCTTCAAATGTTCTAAATTTCAGCCAGAGAGGTTGGCCACTGAAAAGTACTGTGGTTCACAAGTGACAAAATTGGTAACAGATTTGGTCCTACAGGCAATATGAGAAAATCACTAGGTTATTCATTTTCCCCTCATCCTCCTTTTTATATCCTCAAATGACCTATTTTATTGAACATTGCAACATATTACAAACACCATGTTTTTATTCTGATGTGTGACATAAGCATTCCACCAGCATTATCTGTTTCAATAGTTTGTATACTTTAGACATTCTAGTTTGGAATAAATCTATCTCCATCCTGTGTTTCTGTGTTTAAAGGAGTGAAACACCCCTGAATGCAAAATATGCAGATTAGCTCTATCTGTCCTGTCCAAAATGTGCTGATTCTGCTGCAGAACAGATGTATTGTCTGCCATGGGCTTTGGCCTAAGCTGCAACTATTCACAGAATTAAGGCAGTTAGGCCCCAATTCAGAATTTGTTCCTTACTGAGGGAAAGATTTAAGCCACTGAACTCAGAAGGATTAAGCGTGGGCTGAAAATAGAGCTGTGGGATAAGTACATTCAAAAAGGCAGCCTTAATGCAGTCCTCTGCTGTTCTGCTTTTATTCTTCCAACAAACAACTTTATCTCATGGTCACATTCTAACAAAGAATAATACTAATACATTTTTAATGTTCAGATTATCTGGATTCTCTGTGACCCAGGCTGAATTGATTCTTTACATGAAATAGGACCCTATACTTTCAGTTGCTTTTCTTTCAGTTGAGTTTCTCTATTTTTAATCATTCATTAAAATTTAAATGAGAAATCAACAATAATCTCATGTTGAAGCCCTGTTTTGTATGCATGGAAATAAATGGCAAAGTGTTTATTGAATTAAATGGAACAGTATCTGATCCTTTATATGCATTGATCTAGTAAGATAAGGTCTTAACTGTTTGCTATTGAGAGAGCTCAGCATATCCTTGCAGTATCCCTAGAACTGATAAAATCAGACAGCATGATATGAAATGGCAAGATGCCCATTGACTTTCAAGAGGAAAAGAATGTGAGATAAGAATCTTCTGTGTATTGTTTGCTTTTGTCCAAGGGTTGAGTCCATGTAAACAAGTAGTGTGGTGCAACACAGGCAAATCTGGAAGGTGAAACAGTGTCAATAAAGTGAGGTCCACACAACCTATTTTTCAAGGTTTTTCATTAAATTTGTCTTGAAATAAACTCATGGACTGAATACATATGTGTGTCTTAAGAACTGTCCTGAAGCAGATCTTCCAGTTTAGTTTCATCTGAAAGGAGTATAGTGTGCATGCACAAAGAGCATTCTCTCACAGGAAGAAAAAAATATTATTTATTTGAACCAAAGTATTCAGAGGGGTATCTTGAGAGCTTCTCTTTAAAAGAACATTCTTGATCTGAAATCAAATGCAAACCTCAAGCATTCAATTAACACGTGAATAGCAGGTGGCTTTTCATAGACTCATTTATCAAGGAATAAAGAAGGTTGTGGGTACATAAAGTCTCATGCAATTTGATTACAAGTCTACCACTTTATTCCATAAATATCACAGCCTAAGTGGGCCTCCTTTGAGCTCTCTCTGCTAGGCAACATAGCTGCATGGTGGGGATCTTCCCTTGCTGTGGGATGCTGCTCCTTGAGGCAGAGAGACCATTTACCAACAACAGTTCCTTAGATGAGTCCAATTTGAGTTCTCCCAAGATTAAAACTGGACTGCACACCAGGTGACACTTCCCTTGGGCAGGGACACCTCTCAATGTTTTAAATTCCTTACCTTAGACTGAGATCTTTCCTTACCCAAGGCAGGGAGGCCATGGAACAGATCCTCAGTAAGTGTCTGACAGGATGCTGAATCAACACTAATGAAATTGATGCTCAATATTATTATAAACCTTCCATATATAATTTTTTAGACATGAACTGTTCACCATGTCTAGGGCTAAGTCTGGATACAGCTGAACCTATTATCTAAACCCCTCTGAGGAGGAGTTTAGAAATCAAAATGGTCTGTTCTAAACCTCATGACTCAGGAGGAAGGTCTGTCTCACTCTTTTGAATCTCTGGTCTCTGTATAGATCATTCTAGCTTCATTCTAACATGATTTTGTATGTTTAACCCATGTAGTGAGTGATAGAGTGAATCTTGCCATCAATCTTTGTTAAGTTGCACTTTTACTACATCATATTAAAACCACGCTTGGTAATACTTCTGACACTGATTCTTTAAGTGAACTAAATAATTCATTTGTGACAAGTTGGTGTAGTTGTCAGGCTTCATGACAACTGCTGAGTTGTTTTTACAATAAAAATCCAGGTAATTGAAGTCACCCATGAGAATCAGGTTCTGTTTGCCCAAGAATTCCTTGAGAAGATGAAGTATGATTTCATTAGCCTCATCTTCTTTGTCTAAAGCTGAAAACAGAACTTTTAAAGAGATGGAAGAGTTGAAGGGAGTAGGAGAAGTAGATATATGATCCTGTCATTGTACTTCTTTGTTTTTATTAGCTCCATAATTGTCAGAAGATATGCTTACACAGCATGTTGCCTGGTGTGACATGCCATTTTCTCAGAAGAAGGCATATGCCCAAAGCAGCTTGAAATTTATCTGAAAACAGGATGTAATAATAAATAGATAGTAAATTTTAATCCTGAATCTTAAATATGCCTGAAGCCCTACCAGACTTATTAGCATTTGAACTAAAGTATGGATTACATATCTCAGTGTGCACACAGGGTAGAGGAAGGAAATGAGGCAGACCAGACTCGACTCTGCACCTCAATGCAGGTTGGACTGAGAACAGCACATCCCAATGAAACTCTCTCTCTCAGAGTCCAGGAGTACTCAGACTGGGTGAAGTCTCAGCATAGCTTAACTGATGTCAGGAAGAGCTGTGTATTTCCACAGGGTGTATTGCATTGTTTCTTTTGGATAGGTTATTCCACATCAGTGGCAACTCAGGGGCTGCTTCTCTATGCTCTGCTGAGGAGTGTATGTGAGCTATTTGGCTGGCTCAAAATTATTTGAAGCTATTCTGTCCTCTGATCTTGGTTTGCTTATTTTTTCCCCAATATTATGTGAAGATTTTGAGTGTTTTTATTGTCTTGAAACACATAAAGTCACTTGATAAGATCTTACTACTCCAAATCTCAGATACTTGTAATTGGGTGTTATAAATTTCCAACAATTTATGCATTATTGTCACTAGATCTCTTTTTATCCATTCTTTCACACTCATAAGGAACCTCAAATGGTCATCAGTGCCTGTGCATCTACAAGAAAAGTAAATCAAATACTTTTTCTTCCTAATGTAAAATTGTGTTCCCAGAATCACAGAATATTAAAGGGACCCACAAGGATGCCCTACACAGGACATCCTCAAGAATCATACCATGTGCCTGAGAGCATTCTCCAAGAATTTCTTGAACTCTGTCAGGCTTGGTGCTGTGACAACTTCCCTGGGGAGCCTGTTCCAGTGCCCAACCACCCTCTAGGTGAAGAACCTTTTTCTAATATCCAACCTAAACCTACTCTGACACAACTTCAGGCCATTCCTTTTGGTCCTGTCACTGGTTACCAGAGAGAAGAGGTGTTTGCACCTCTGATTCCCCTTGTGAGGAAGTTGTACACAATGACAATTTCCTCAGTCTCCTTTTCTCCAAGCTGAACAGACCAAGTGACCTCAGCCACTCCTCATGTGGCTTCCCATCAAGGCCCTTAACCATATGCATTGCCCTCTTTTGATGCTCTGTAATAGCTCTATATCCTTTTTGCATTGTGGTGCCCAAACTGCACCAGTGCAGAGTAGTGGGACAATCACCTCCTTTGACTGGCTGGCAATGCCTAGCCTGATGCACCCCAGTGTTGTATGATTCATTCCCCAAATCTTTTGAAGTCCTGTATTTTCTACCAAATATCATGATATATTTTTTCTTTTTGCATGAATCAATATATTCTCCCAGAATCGTGAAGAAATCAAGATTTGTCTACATACAGAATATATTTGTGAAGAGAGACCATAAAATTTAGCAAACAGTGGACTAGTAGTAAGCACTGACTAATGATGCAGTCGATTAAAGTTTCTTTTTTTTTTTCTTAAATTGGTTAGAACTAAGTAGTTGATTATATTTAATAGACCATGTTAATTACCTCATCTCTGAAATTTATTGAACAATTAAAATAAAGCACTAGAGACTTGTAATACCAAAGGGAACAATCCTACAGTGAGTGTTACACGAAGGGAAATGAAACTACCTAACATGACAGAACCTGTTCCACCTCATAATTCCACATATCTGTTTAAGAAGCTTGAGTCTAAACTTCATTCTGTGTTTTGTCACCGTATTTGCCACCATGTTCTAGGATCTGTCCTTTCTGTTCCCTTTTAGTTACTGGCAGAACTCTCACAGCCTGCAACATGCTTTGGATCAGGCATCCCAGATCACCCAAATGACTGACTTTTCAGCCTAAAATAATAGAAGTCTACCAAACTGATTTGTCACCTACCTTTGTTCACACACACTAATGAATTCTGAAAATGTTAATATGCTTTGTGCCCAGATCAAATACACTGGCTATTCACACATACTAATGAATTCTGAAAATGTTAATTTGCTTTGTGCCCAGATCAAATACACTGGTGTGTCAGAATAAAATAAATTCAGAGCCAACAAATTTACATGACTGTAGTTTATTCTGAAAACATTTACATGCCATTAATACATTAACATAATACGATGTTCAGAGCATATTTAACTGTGACTGGGATGATCTTGATTAGGAACAGTGGGCAGTGGAAAGACAACAGCTTTTCTGCTTTGTGGGGTTTATTTAGGCACCCCTGGATTCCTTTATATCAAAGGAGCTGACACCTTCTGCTGAAGTGAAAGTTGGAAATCACAATGCTTTAAGCTATTATTTTCCTGTGGGATATCTGTTCTTACTGGTGATCAAGAGTTTCAAGTTACTGGGCACATGGGACTGGATTCAGCTGTCCAAACACAGGAATCCAGTGCCACTTTAGCTACTCTGCCTCTTGCCTGGCCTCTAGCACTCATTTGAGAAGAGAATGTGTGTATCTAACAACCCAACATAAAAAAATTGTGTACGACAAAGAACTTCAAATAAACATCACTGCCTGCAATTGATAATAGAGGAGAGTCCCAGGTCTTCCCTGTCTATAATACAAGGATAAACACTTTGTTCATGTGCAGATAGCAATGTATTCACACCAAAGTTTAGGTCTTACTCTGGAGCTGAATCCTACCCATGGTTTCCTCAACTTCGTGTTCAGTGCCAAGCCCAAAAAGCTCAAACAGTCAGGATAAGTAAGATCTTCCTTTCACAGAGACCTTCAGGCAGACCCCTATCGAATTTTCTCAGAGTAGAGAGGGAGGAATGTTTTTTACAGTCTCATGAAATAAAGAACTGTGTTAATTCTCTTGCTCACAGGAGAGGGAATCTTCTTGAGTGACACAGTCCAACATGATTTTTGCTGCACTTGCTATAAAGAGTCTTTTTTCATGTGCAGTTCAAGTGGTTTTCTAACCAACTGCAAGGTTAGCACCCCATCAACAATTAAGGTCTTTCAGCACACTTCTGTTGACCAAGTACTGGATTGGAGGAGACCTTACACTGATCCTGCAAAACAGATTCTTCTGTCACAGTATCAGAATGGGTAAGGTCAGAAGGTTCCATGCCCAACCTCATCCTGGTGAATAACTGTTTTTTTTTCTTTCAGTAAACCTTTGACTGACTCACGCCTGCTTTTGATGTGAGGAGTTGTGAGGGGTCAGTGAAAATCCTGGGAGGATCAGAATTCTGCACTTGGCAGTGAATACATAGCCCCAAACTCTTGCAGAAGCCTGGTCCATAAATTAAAGCTTTTTTTGTTAACATAGCCTGAGACTGAACCGTTTCAAGCTGAACAGAAGCAGCAGCCACCAAAGAGTTCCTGCAGGTCATAGTGAGGAGGAAATGGAGGTCGTCCAGAGCAGGTCAGTCTCAGTGGGTTCAAACTTTGAGCAGCAGAGCAAGAGCAAACAACAAAACCTGTGATCTGACTGGCAAATCAAACAGTCTCTGTGCACATGAGCCAGGTCAGGGATGTGGCCGTATGGGATTTCTGTGACCAAAGATAACGGAAGGAGGAATTTAGCAAAGTAGCTTTCCAGGCAGACAAAACTATCCACCTCTGCTATTTGGCAAAGTTTGTGAACAGGAAATCTGTGTGGGAGGTTATTTTTCTTCTTCAGCCTTAAGTCAGACCTGCTGCTCAGTCAGTAGAACTGGTATTTTTCAAGTGTAGCCTTTCTGGAGGGCAATGAGCAATTGCGTTTCTCTTGACTGAACAAGATTTTGAGTAGCAATGGGCTGCCTGGCAACAAAATTGCTCCTAGCTGGCTGCATGATGTCAGCCAAGGCTATGTGTGACATCACCCAGCAGCTGCCAGCCGAGAGCTGATTGCAGCCATATGATGATCAGCCATTTGGATTCACACGCAAACAGCTCATTCATGCTCAGCTGCTGCTTTCTTCCCCAGGAAACAAAAAGGCTCTTTGATACAATGATGGCACAGGGAATATCATCAGACCATAAAAAAGAACATTTAGCTCCATCATGTTTTTGAACAATGGTTTGGAAAATTACTTCCCTTAAGGTGCAAATAAAAATACAATGCCAAAGACATGATAAGGTAGACCAGCTTAGCACTACTGACTGCCAAAAGGTGCTTTATAGAATCTTCTACACTTTGTAGCTAGAGTGGCTGAGGGCAGGTGGAAAGGGAAAAGGATCAGTATGCTTTTTTTTAAGCTGTCTGCCCTCAAAACATAGTGGAGTGATTAGAGCTGAGGCAAAAACACAGCAACAAACCAGAGTAGGCAGTTAGGACTAGCACTGTGGTTGCAGTTAAAACCCTGTCCAAACCCACAGAGCTGTTCATGTTCATGACCATGGAGAATTAGGTTTGTATTACATACAGATTTTGTGCCAATGGAGTTTGAGGTTGCTTGTTTCCTTATTCATTTGTTTATTTATTTATGTATTTTTAGCACATAGCACTGGAATAGTTCATTCTGGAATAAGCACAGCTACAGTGATAAATTAGTGTCATAGACCACAGCACTCTGATGATCTTTAAGGTCCCTTCCAACCAAAACCACTATGATTTTACAAATTTTTTCCCCATGAAGTAGACCTCTAGAGGCATGTGTTGTTCATTAGAGTACAACACTGATATCAGAAGCTCTGTTACTTGCTATTTGTTCACAGAAAAACACTTGCTCAGCATCATTAAAGCCAGTGTATAAAATCTTCATTGAAATCTTTGCTGATTTTTGGAATGCTATTTTTACTTTTTGCTTGTAGTATGTGTGTATATGTGTATAATTGTGTGAGCATAAAAAATTGTTTGTCAAGAAACCTTTCCACTCTATTTTTAGTTTTATTTCAGCTTTACTTCTATATGTTTGCATCAAAGAAGGCCACGTAGCATATCTGATGGATTTTAACCATCATCATCTTTATGTTTTGCTGAGGTTTTTTTTCTTCATTCTTTATCCATTTGAATTACTGTTTTATTTTTAAGCCTCATAATTAAAACTATAAAATGTTTTATTTTCTCAATTCTGGGTTCAGGGGTTTTTTTCTTTTTCTTTATCCTAGCGGATTTTTTTTTTTTTGTTTTGTTTTAATGCCTGTGTATTTTTGCAATAACAAGACTTATGTTCATTCAGTTAGAGGTTTGTTGGGTTTTTCAGCTAAGAGCTCTAGCCATTTCAACATTCGATGCATGAGACTAATGTGAATGGAAAAGAAAAAGAGAAAAAAGTTTCAACCATGATAGTGATAACAAAACATTCAACATTCATCTCAGGACACCTTGGAATAGTGATGACTTTTTCCTAAGGGTGGTTATTCATTCTATAAAATGCCAGCAGCTTGAGGGAATTTTTAAAAGCTTCAAAAGACTAAAAAAAAAAGAGAAATCTGTTACATCAGACATGCAATATATGAAATTATTAACTGTCTGCATACTTACATCAGCTTATTTAACTCCATACAGAAATACAAAATTTACTGTTCTTAAAAGACGTTCACAGTAATTCCCCCTCTAGTGGCCATTTCATTTAATGTATTGATAAACTGAAAAGGCTGAATATTTTGCAAGAAAGCAAATGTTTAAACAGGGTTTTTTAACTTATTTAATTTGGCTTGCAGAAACGACTTTCAGTTCCTCTCCTAAGAAAAAAATATATAGGGAAATTGAACTGTCTTGAGTTCCAGCTGGTCTGTAAAGGCCAAGAATTTCTCCATGCTAGAAATGAATTACAGTAAAACAAGACAGAAGGGGACCAAATGAGTTACCTGTCCCTACTGAGGAGGGAAGAAAGATAGGATAGATTACACAATAATTCTGAAGAGTACTAGTGAGAGTATTTCACTAAATGATAACAGTTAAAAGATCAAATTAGTATTTCTGTGAAAAAAATACCAAACAACCCATGAAATTATGAAATCACAGAATCTTTTAAACTGGGTGGCATAAATCTGGTCCAACTGTCTGCTCAAGCAGGTTCACATACTGTAGGTTGCCCAAGACTGTGTCCAGTAAATTTTGAATATGTCTAAGAATGGAGACATTGCAGAATGACAGAATCACAGAGTGGATAAGGTTGGAAAGGGCCATAGATGCCCATCAGGTCCAACCTCCCTGCTCACGTGGGGCTCCCATACAGCACATTTCACAGGATTACATCCAGACAGTTCAAATATCTCCAGTGAGCGAGACTACACAACCTCTCTGGGCAATCTGTTTCAGTGTTTGAGTACCCACAATGTGAAAAAAAAGAGGGTTGCTATGTTCAGATGTCTTGTGCCCATTGTCTCTAGACCTGTCACTGAATGCCATTGAGAAGAATCCATCTCTCACTGCTTCATTCCCTCCTGCACAATATTTATCCACACTGATAAGATTCCCCTGCCATGTCCCAAATCTCTCCTCCAGGCTGAACAGTTCCAGTTCTTCTAGCCTCTCTCCTTATATGAAAGGTGTTCCAATCCCTTCATCATTCTCATGGCCCTACTCTGGACTCACTCAGTAAGTTGATAGATACATGATCATTGCCCCCAAGTACACCTGTACGCATATGCATAGATACATATAGATATAGACACGTCCTACAGAAATGCCATGAAGTGCTTTTGCCTTGTTCTTCTGAGACCTTTTGGGACAGGAGATGCAGGAAGGTATTGGACTGCCCTGAGCCCTACCACTGCTGCAATAGTTTGCTGAGGAAGCCTGTCCACACTGTACTGCAGCAGCCTTGGATTTGTTGCTGCAGGCTCAGGCATTGCAACCTAGCTGTGGGCTGAGATAAAGGCACTTTAATAGGTAAAGCAACAGCTCTCTGTGGAACCAAAGAAAAATAATCTTCAAGAAAACAAGACTTCATCATGCATAATGGTTACTTAGGAGGACAGACACCATAGGCCCAAATGCCATCTCATTCCATCAGTTAATATGCTGATCATAGCACCATATGCAATGGAATATCCCTTGGGTCAATTGGGTTTACCTGTCCCAGCTGTGTCCCCTCCCAAATCCTTGTGCAACCCCAGCCTCCTTCCTGGTGGGACAGCAAGGACCAGAAAAGCCTCTGATGCCGTGTAAGCACTGCCCAGCAACTACTAAAATATTGCTGTGTTATCAATGCTGTTTTGGCCATAAATCCAAAACACACCACCACATGGGATGCTATGAATAAAATTAACTTCACCCCAGCCAAGTCCAGTGCAGAGACCAACACTGTGATCAACTCTTACAGGTACCATCCATATACCTATTATAGTTAACAAGGTCAAGAGTTAATGCACTTTGAAATGCAGATGTGAATTGTGGTATCATTACCTGGGGTAACAGATACACAGTCAGGCTTGCACTTTTCAAGTTGAGTGATCTAGAAAATGCCAGTTCAAACTAGGTGAGATTAAAGGTCTCCATGAGCACTTACCTTTACTAAGTGCAATGGAAAGAGGAGGTATATTAACATGAGAAAGCAGCCAGGAGCATCAAGCTCTCTGTCTGCCACACATTTGCAGTACATTGGGGCAATATAGTGAGTTTTGAGAAGCTCAGTGAAGAGCAAGGCATTTAGTGTTAGACTTTGAGAAATTGTATGGTGGATGAACAGGAAGTGAGATGGGGAAGAATAATTGGAAGTCAGCACACACCAATATTGATGGTAGCGAGCGATAAGAAAGGATCAAATAGGAAAACTTGCTGCTTACTTCCATGCCAGTAAAAGTTACAAAACTGGCAATGGCACACTGGTAATGGCTTTTTGATCACCTGCATCCCCATGAGATCCCTCAGGTTCCAGTGAACTACCATAAGTCCATGGAGATAAGGGTGATATTGCTTTCCAGGCAGCAGTTGTGATTATTAAGGACTGTGAGGAGAACTTGTCCTGTTATGGTAAGATCTCAAAATTATTACAGTCTCAAGAATTCTGTGTAGTAAGAAGGCACAGCAATATAGAAGGACTAAGAGCCCCTGTCACTGTAGTCTTCCAGGGTTTGCATAGAAAAGAGAACAGGACAGGTTTGTACCTCTTTGTGTGTCTTTAACAGCTGATGGACACGATAATTCCATGACAGTAACAGTGGTTATCTTTGCAGGATGCTTCAGGCAAAGCTTATTTGAACCCATATATAAATATTGTTCTCGACACAGGTACATGCTGACACAACCTGAGTTAATTTACCTAAGTATTTACCTGCCAGACTGACTTTTCTTTGGTGATCTTGCTTAAATTCTTACATTTTTGATTCTTGGATCTGAAATCTTCTTGAAGAGAAATCAAGGTTTGTCTTCATTGTACTGGTGCAGAAAGAGGGATGAGATGGTTACATTCACTACATTAGCAGTTCAGGCATCATTCTTGTGACCAGACACCTTGAGCCTTTCAAAATCATTTATGCCTGACCTATTCCTATTTCATATAATTTCAGAAATTGCCATTTTGTCTTAGCTTCGTTAGACTGTAAAGGATGCTAAAAGGAAATAATCACAATGTGCATTAAGCACTCATTTTTTCTACCCTGTAGAGGAGACAGCTGTCAAGGGAGGGTTATGATAAATCATGAAACCTAATGAATTACAAAAAATGCCCCAGATATTAGTTTCAAGTCATTGTCATGTAAATAATCCATTTGTTTCATAAATAGTATCCTAATTGTCAAAAAGGCATCATGAGGCACAAACCAATGTGGTTAGATGGAGAATATAAAAGATTGATCAAAAGCTTTTAAAAGTTAGTCAGAAACTAATAATTTGTGGATGAGGCTTACTCTGGGAGGAAATGAAAATAAAGAAATTATTTGGAGAGGGAAGATGTAGTGATGTTTGAAAAACAAGTTGCTGAAAAACTTGATGTGATGTCATGCTAGGGAAAGTAAACAATAATCAAATGAAAGATGAATTCTCTTAAGGATTATTTTAAGGAATTAGAGACAGAGGACAAAGGAAAAATCAAATTTGTTCAATAATTGCCATCAGCCAACATAACTGGGAAGACGGGTGAAGAACTGATTGGTCACTTTTATGGTTGTCAGAAAGGTGTGATCCTTTCAGAATGTCAAAATGACAAGTCACAGAATGGATAAAAACCTTTAAGGGAAATGGAGCTTTGTCGTTGTTTAAGGAATTAGAGACAGAGGACAAAGGAAAAATCAAATTTGTTCAATAATTGCCATCAGCCAACATAACTGGGAAGACGGGTGAAGAACTGATTGGTCACTTTTATGGTTGTCAGAAAGGTGTGATCCTTTCAGAATGTCAAAATGACAAGTCACAGAATGGATAAAAACCTTTAAGGGAAATGGAGCTTTGTCGTTGTTGTCTTGTCTTGTGATTAAAAAGAGAATCCCATTTTCTATCCATCCATAGCCAAATCGATCCATCCATATCCATAGCCTAGGAAATGAGTCAGCTACTCAAACTGTTCAAAATGGAGAGGTGAGAATACGACATGAGAGACCACTTGTTTTTTGTGATGAACATTATTCCAGAAATAATGAAGAATATTTTAAAATGTAATGTTGATTGACTTGCATGACAAATTAAATGTTCATGATTAACAATATGATACTTTAGGGGGTTAACTAACATGCATTACATGGTGAACTACTTATACTTTTTATATATTTCATTTTTATGATGAAAAAAGAGCACTGGGCTCTATGACCAGCTACCAGAGAAAGATTTGCTTTAGGATACAGAATCAGTGATTAAATGCTTGTGTGAGACTTTGACTTGACTGATGTTCAACCTGGTCTTAACAGTGAGTTTAGAGAGGCTTCAATTTCTGCTCTAATTCTCTTCCTTTCTTTTGTAGCATGTTTTTTGGAACATGGACTGCCTGTTGCTATGCAAAACATAATAGCACTTAGCTACTTGTTTCCCAAATGCTACTGAATTCAAATAATTAATCATAGTAAAATTATATCCAAAAAGTTAATGAGGAAAAAAAAGCTGATTCATGTAGGTAGATAGAAAACTGTCTTTTGAATTAAAAATGCTTAAAAGCATTCAAAACCAAATTTAAAAAAAAAAAGGGAGAAATGTTGAAAATGCCCTTTAAATGTGCCATGAAATATATGGCTCCCAAAGAGAAAATGAAGAGAATGTCATCTTTGTATGTTATGGGAGGGTAGTATAGCTCTTAGGAGGTGGCATTATTGCTGTGAAAGGTGTTTGGTATACCTTACCCAGAGCACTTTTTGCAGCTTTGTTGCAATACCCCAGCAAGAACATCATTGCCCTTGAGCTAGGAAGAAGAGGAGTAGCAAGTACCCTTGGAGATGTGTAACAGAGAAAGGTTAAAGGAGTTTGGTCTACAGCAATATAAGAAGAGACTTTGTAACAAATTAATTGTAGTTTCTGAGGATATTAACAAGAAACCAGCCATGATCTGAGAGCAGAAAAATCACAGAAAAATAGAGCTCCTTGGAATGGCTGAATATAATACTTAGCCTGTTTAAACACACAACACGCAACAGACCAGATGCTCATCTGGGGAAGCTTGAGGTCAGGCTATGAATTTCATCAAATTACACTAATTTACACCTGCTGAGGATATATCTTGAAATTAATTTGCCCTCAGAACATTCTTGTTCATATTAAACCTTTTCATTTTAGTAAGTAGAATACCTTACTAAAATGGATAAATAATTCCTTCAAAGCGACACACAGAGTGAATATCAAGAGACTTTTTCTTTAGTTTGGTTTTATTTCTCCCCTCGTGTCATGTTTCCTTTTCTCCTGCTTTCATTCAAAGTCCACTCAGCAGTACAACTGAGACAGATCAGAATAGGGTTCTTTGATCAATCAGGTTTTAGACAGAAGTTGTGAGAAGACTTTTTTCCTCTCCATGACACAGTTCAAGCGTTTTGGGATCTTCTCAATGTCGAGTTTAATTTAGTTTATTTCTTTATTGTAGTGAAGTACATGCATGGGGGAAAATATTTACTTTGGAAAGATGTTGCCCCTAGAACACATTTTAAACTGCATGTTTATTTGACATATTTTCAAAACTTAAGGTTAATCTAGGCTGACACATACTCAGCTACAAAATAAGGCCTCAATAGTTTCAGAATAATGTGTCTGTTAGTGGTTAAACTTGATGGGAAGCTTCTCCATCATGTATAATTTGGAAAAGTTGCTATATGATAATGATTACTTTCCTCTTTAGGGAATGTCCTTGGATAGACCTGGACATAGATCAACTCTTAGGCATTTTTTTCTGCTAAGTCTTGAACTGAATGGAAGTCAAGATAGTACAAAAGTGTGGAAAAGGAACAAAATGCCATGGAAAAAAAATCACAATTACAGTAGAAGAAAACCGAAACAACGTACACATTAAAATCCAAGAAGGGCCTGGAAAGTCATTCTGTGAGCTGAGTTGTTTGAAATAACCTTGTGCAAACTAGTTGATCACATAGCTGGATTCTGTTATTTCTAACCAGAACTGGCTATGAATTCTCAGCAAATTCTAATAGAAATGAGTCCAAGGCAACATTTGGGCCTACAAAGCAGTCTCTGCATGCTGTAAAGAGTGAACCATGTGTCATGGCTTATATCTATCAATGTTAGTTCTGAACTTATGCTCCTCTAGGCTACTGGAGGTCAGCACACTACAGGTGCCCTGGGCTTTATAGTTCAGGTGAAAGACTGATAATTAATTTAGGAGACATTTACTGAAGCTCTGTAGGTCATATCATCCAAGACATTCTCAAATCCCTTTGTTGCACTTCTAGACAAGCACAGCCATCATTATTAGTATTTACTACCACCAGAAAAGTTACAGTCAGAAACACTGAGCAAATTTAGTATCTCAGTGTGGACGTCAGAGCAGATGTAAGACCACCCCAGCTCTGGTGGCTTACCATTGCCTAAGGGCCAACTCAAAAAAAAATTGGGGATCAATGCAAAGAGCAGCTGAGATCACTTGGTTTGTTCAACCCAGAGGAGATTGAGGAGAGACCACATTGTGGTCTACAGCTTCCTCATGTGGGGAAGTGGAGGGGCAGGTACTGATCTCTTCTCTCTGGTGACCAGCGAGAGGACCCGAGGGAGTGGCATGAAACTGTGCCAGAGCTTATGTTAGTTGTTAGGGAAAATTTCTTCACCCAGAGGGTTTGGCACTGGGACAGGCTGCCCAGGGAAGTGGTCACAGCACCAAGCCTGCCAGAGTTCATAAGTGCTTGGACAACACTTTCAGGCACATGGTGTGATTCTTGGGGTTGTCCTGTGCAGGGCCAGGAGTTGAACTCAGTGATCCTTATGGGTCCTTTCCAGCTCAGAATATTCTATGACACCATGATTCTATGAACCCATCTGAGGTTTCACTCATTAAACTAAGAACAGGGAGATGCAGAGTCATATGTTTACCTACAGTCAAATTCACACTGTCTGACCTGGTGTTTAAATTGTGTACTCAATCCATGCTGTCAGTAAAGGGAGGAGGAAGAAGTACCCCCATGTCTTGCCTCAGTTAAATACACTCCTAATTATTTTTAATTTTTTTTTTTTTTTTTTTTTTTTAATAGTGCAGCAAAAGGATTTGGTTTTGCATAATATACGGAATGAGAAAGGGAGGAGGGACTTGCTGGTGAAAAAAACCCGCTGCCATTTTTCTTGTTCATTGACCATAAACTGCAGCTCACTTTTGACTTAAGTGGGATTATGTGATTTACCTTACTCTTACAGCCTTTTGTCCTTATTGGTGAGACAATCACACCACAGCTGTTCATTTCAAAACAGACGATGAAAAACACCAAAAACAAAGAAGCTAAATCAGAGATGAACATATCAACCACCTCACAATAAAACCTGCACATCTCATTTGTAATTTGAGATGTTTCCTATACTCAAAAATGAAACTAGTGGTGCAGATGGAAAACAAATGAATCCACTGGACTTGAATACTAACAGACAACAATGAGAAGGACTAAATTTTTCTTTTTTCTCTGAATAACTGCTGCTGCACAGAGTAACCATGCATTGATAACCATATTTACAGAGCTGATGTGTCGAAAGGACATCCTGTTGGGAAGCAGAGCATGCAGAATACAATCTGATGCTTTATGCAATTCAAGGTAATGCTGCAACAGGTTGCAAGAAACATAGATTGAATTGGAAGAATTCTATTAGTAGTGGTGGGAAAATGAAGAAAGCTTTTGAATGAGTACCAACAAAGGAAAATAATCACTTGGAGTTAATAGACTCTAGTTGAACACCTGGGGCAAATGTTTTTATCAGCTCACAGGAGTAATTTAATTTATTTTTAGGTTCTTTCCAGTTTCTTTTGCACTTTGCAGGCACAAATAAATATGAAAACATGAAGACTTATATATTCTTTTTATTAGACCTTCTTATAATATGATCAATTCTAGCCTTCATAAGTCATAATGGATCTAGAGTCTCAAATTTGAGATAATTAAAGTTTCCTGATTTTCAGGAAGCTTTTTTTGTTTGTTAGTTCACTAATGGTTTTCGTTTGTTTGTTTGTGGATTTGGTGTTTGTTTGCTTTATTTTGTTTTATTTATCTCTTCTGGAATACCTTATATTTAAAAAAATTTCAAAAACATATATACTTAGTTTTTAGGGGGTTCTTTTTCTAAAATCTTGTTAATCTAAAAGTGTTTCTAACCATTCTTACTCACAGGATACAGTGATGATAGGAAGGAATAGCCTTTCCCACCAAAGTGAATTTAAGATGCAATGCTCAAAATAGTTAAGGCTGTAAGTTACAAGGGCATGGACAGAAATTATTGTATAATATCTCTACATAAAGCCTTGTTGTACAGAGGCAGCTCACAGTTACACACCTATTTATACCATTCTCATGGCAGGTGATTGCAGGCAAGTGGCTTCTCTTGACATATAAATCAGAATAACTGATTTGGACCCATCACAGGTACGTGCAGAAAACATTCAACCTGTTCAAACCAGATTTTGGTGTCAGACCCATTTCTGTTGCCCAGAAGAAAAAAGCAGTTGAGAAGACTAGTAGGCATATTCAAATATATCCTAACCCAGTTTTTATAGTCACATTCTCTTTCACTTCTCTTCTCAACTGCTCTTCATCCTGACCTTTAGTTGTCTTATTCCACTGTGCTAGATCCAAAAGGAATAATAATTATAGAAAAGAGAGATTTCACACTTATTGTAGGGACCTCTGAGCTAACTTGAAGGGGACTTAAGGTCAGAACTCTAGTATTTAATTTTAGTGTTTTGTCAGAAGGCAGGATCTGCAGCCTGGTGTTATCACCTATGTAGGCCTGTAAGAGTGTAATTGATAAAAGTCATAATCCTGACCCTGGAAACCCTTTGAGACAGTTAAATGGATGATGTTTCTCAAGAATTCTGGTGCATCTTTTGTTTTACAGTTTGCATTCCTGTTGAAGCATTCATAATTCAACTAGACCATTTTTTGATCAGGACAGCAATGTGGGTCCGTCTCTTTCATCCAGTAACCAGTAATTAAAAATACTCATATAGAATATAAGAAACCTTGAATCTACTCAACCCTATGATTTAAAGCAAGGATTTTGCATTCCAGTCTCCAGCATCCTAGCTGAACCATTTGATCACTGGCTGTGCTAGGTATTACTTTCATAGTATCTTGCCGTGTTTTAAAGACTCAAACATAAACTAGACTATGTGCAAAAGAAAAGGAGACTGGTTCTCTAATTTAATGGCAGTGAAACTCATAAAGAAAAGACAAATACAATCCTGAGCCTTGCTTGAAAGTATTTGCACTCAAATAGCCTACGAAACTGCACTTGAGACCAGACATAGTCATTCAGGTATCAGACTCTTCAATAAGTTTTTGTTGAAGCTGTTTCTGGTTTTGTAAGTTCATAAATATTCATCAGCTGAGACTGTAGGAAACCATAAGAGCAACCATTTAGCACAGAAGACTGGCTCTGTTCTTCAACTTGTGAGTAGCTGAAGATGATTATTTGTTGATTTATTTATTCACCTATGTATTTTTACAAAGTAGAGTGCTTTACGCAGGAGACAAATGGGAACAATATACCCTCAAGTACCTTTATACTCTAAATGTCCGTGCATTACCTTAATGTGCTAACTCCAGTGCTTCATTGTGGGCTTCCCATTGCATCACAGCCTCCTTTAGGCATGTCCATCTGCTCCAGTGTGGGGTCCCCTCCAGGCTGCAGGTGGATCTCTGCTCCACTGTGGACTTTCATGGGCTACAGGGGCACAGCCTGCCTAACCCTGGTCTGTGTCATGGACTGCAGGGAAATCTCAGCTCCAGTCCCTGGACCCCACCCTGCCCTTCTTTCCTCACTGACCTTGGTGTCTGCAGGGCTGTTCCTCTTACATATTCTCACTCCTCCAGTAGTTTTTTCCCTTCTTAAATATGCTATCCCTGATGGGCTCAGCCTCGGCCAGAGGCAGGTCTGTCTTGGAGCCAGCTGGCATTGGCTCCATCAAACACTGGGGAAGCTTCTGGCAGCTTCTCACAGAAGCCACCCATGCAGCCTCCCCACTGTCAAAAGCTTGTCACTCAAACCCAATGTAGTATTTACTTGGTGCTGGTGACGACACACCTTGAGTACTATGCTCAGTTCTAGGCCCCTCAGTTCAGGAAGGATATTGAGGTGCTGGAGCAGGTCCAGAGAAGAGCAATGAGGCTGGTGAAGGGACTGGAGCACAAGTGCCATGAGGAGAGGCTGAGGGAGCTGGGGGTGTTCAGCCTGGAGAAGATGAGGCTCAGGGGAGACCTTCTCACCCTCTGCAACTCCCTGACAGGAGGTTGTAGTCAGTTTGGTCTCTTCTCGCAGGCAACTAGGAGTAGGACAAGAGGGCACAGACTCAAGCTCTGCCAGGGGAGATTTAGGTTGGATATTAGGAAGAGATTTTTTTATGGAGAGAATGATCAAGCATTGGCATGGGCTGCCTAGGGATGATCTTTGATGATGATCTTTGAGGTCTCTTCCAACCTAGTTGATTCTATGATTCTATGATTTAACTAAAAGGCAGAGAGTGATTTTTGCGTCTAGATATCTTCTGACAGAAATTGCTATCTTTCTCATTTCTTGTCTTATTTTTTAGAAAAGCACATAGTTATTTAATTTCAGGACAAGCATCAGTTTATGAATTGTGGGAGGACTAAACTATTTGGAAGTTAAAAGCCTGCTTCCTTCAGAGAGCAGTACTAAAATTTCTATCTGCTGAAAAGCATGAGTTGGGAATCATACCTTTCCTCTGGCACTGGATAGGAGAGCCTGGGTAGAGCTCACCAATTATCTTTCCCAAGAAAATGTTTCAATCCCTGCTGCAAGGGAAACCTGAAGTGTTCCCCTTCCCTTTTCTTCTTCTTTGAATGGTGCCAAGAACTCACATAATATTTGATAGGAAATGTTTACTTGAATGAAGGGGAGCGATGTTTACTAATGTGTATCTTTCTTATCATACACTAGCTGAAAGTTTTCAACACTAGAAGGGTATCCAATCTTTTCATTGACTCAAGTGAGTTGCTAATTTCATCACAGATGTTTCAGAGTTGAAAACTTCTAAGAATCATTTTGCAAAGCTGAGATCCAACAAAAATCAATGAGCCCATAGGTGGTCTCACATAAGAATCACATCAAATCAATTTTTCATCTTGCATCAGCTTTTCAGGACACTCATTAAGCTATTCTAGGCTTATTGAAATGACATTAATCTTTACTAAATGTGTAAACAAATCCTTTGAATGTTGTTGCATTGAACACTCACAAACTCTAGAGAGAAATATAAGAAAACAGAAAGTAACATACAATTTTAGGACTCCAGAGAGAAATATAGGAAAACAGAAAGTAACATACAATTTTAGCATGCAAATGTGCAGTGCCAGGTTCACCATATGGACCACATTTCTTTGCCACAAGGGCACATTGTTGGCTTGTGTTTTACTTGGTGTCCATCAGGACCTCCAGATCTCTTTTGGAAAAGCTAGAACATATAGTCACTCTGTCCAAAAAATCAAAAGTATTTGAATATGATATTTACAGCCTTATTTTCTAGTGGATCTTCACAACAACACTGTCTATTGTAGGCTGAGACAGGTCTTAAGGTTGACATCACCAAGCTTTTCAACTTTGCTACATGATTTCTGTAATAATTCCATTGATTACTGCTTGTTGGTTATTTAGAATGACATTCCCAGTGCACCAAGAAGCTTCAAACCATGGACAATATACCAGATCCCCACAAAACTGCTGCATTTACTGTCATACATCAATATGAATACTTTTTTGTGCTACAAAACTTATGTTTTAGTTTCCATTATTGACAAGAAACATACAAGTGGACAATGAACATGCAGCAAAAATACTTGTTGGATGTGAACTTATTTATTATGGTCTCTTTAAATTTTTTAACCCCTCTAAATAACAACAACAACAACAATAATAATAACTAATTAACAATTAATTATTCAATTATTATCACTTTACTCTGATAGGAATATTTAGATTTTCTCCAGCTTTTTTTGGCAATGAATCTTGAAATATTTTGCAGTGGAGCCTGCAATTATTTAATCCATGTAAAAGTTGCAAGATATACGGCAGAGAAAGCAAATACAGCAGTGATACTTAGAAAAAGATGAAAACCAATGAATCCAAGCACTTCTGCTTCTGATCTTTTCCCAGCACACCAAAGAAGAGGGAACAGTTTCTCTGATATCTTCATAGAACAGAAAATTCAAATTAAATTTCCTTAAGTCCTCTTTCTATTTCTTGCTAACTTTAGATGCCCAAGAGGCTATTATTTTGCACTTTGAAAGAGTTGCCCAATAATCTTAAAGAGCTGAGTGTGTTCAACACCTGCTGCTTATCCAATCCCTAATTTTTGATGTTGACAAAAGTTATTTTCCATCATGGAGTACCTTCACCTGCTACTGTAGATCACAATATCAATTCATCTTTCCCCTGAACCTAGAGGTATACTGCAATTGAGAAGATAAGAAAAGAGGGGAAATTTTCTGTGACTTTGGTGTCACAGAAGAAATCTCGTACAGACCATATTGATGGGACCTGCTGATTTTTTCTGTGACTGCCTTAAAGGTTGCCTAGTGTTTTGTAGATCTCGGTTTCAAAAGCTGAAAAGCTTCACATCACCTCCAACATACACACTCTAGCAATTGCCTTAATAAGTTGATGTTTCATAAAAGACACTTATGTAGAGAAAACGCCTGTACATTACTCACAAAGTTCCTTTTTTTCAATCATTCTTACAGCCCCCACCTCAAAACGGAAGGGAACAATTGTACAAAGTAAAGAGCAAGGGATTTCTGATAAGAATTGCTTTGTACTGGGGCTGATTGACTCTCTCTGACACCTTAAAGCTTTGCACATCAGGTAATGCCTTTCCTGAAGCCACTGCTGGGTCTGGTTGATAAGGGTACTTGAAATGCTGAAAGCTGTGATCTTGTTTAAAAGGGTCAAAAGAAGCAATCTGAGTAACATTTCAATGGTTGGATTATTGCTACTGAAGAGAGCAGTAAATGCCACTTACAACTAAATTTTCCACTTCATCCGAGGTGCAGATAACTGTTCTTCTGATACCTTTCCCCCAAGGAAAGCTCTGTAGCAGTAGGCAAAGGAAAGCAATTACATATTTAAAGGTACAGCTGTCTTAAATCAATTCAATGCAGTGGGAATAGATTTGAACACAAACCCAGGGAAAAAAATCAAGGAATTCCTTACAGATATTTTATTCATTTAATATATTTGATGAAATCTGGGAAACCATGTCCAATGGCTCAAATAAGTTGCTTAAAATCAAGTAAGATATGTAACTGTGTATTTAAACGTATTTTTTTAACTTCTGCCTAGTTTTTCTCTTGTCATGGCTGCTCAGGTGACATAAACCTTATTATCCAAGAGATATAAATATTTTATATTATATCATTGTTTTCCTTTTTCCTTTGCCTTTGTTTGCATTTTCTAAACCTAAAAGATGAGCTGATTTCACCTTTGACCAGCCATAGAGGACAGGGGAGGGAAACACCCTCGATGATAAACAGGAGGCTTAGCTGTACATGATCAAATAAGAGAAACCCAAGGGATATTCTGCTTTTGGGAGTTGGACTGTATGCTCAGTCTTTGAATCAACAATGTTGGTCAATTACACAGTGCAGATAATTTCTGACTCTTGGAAACCATTAAGTATGATCCCAATTTTTAGGATGAATTTTGAAATAACACTAGAAATTGTAGGTATTGCATTTTGTGGTGGAGATGGCCAGGATTTGAGTGGAATTTCTTCAAGCAGGAGAGGTACAGCAACATTAGATAGAATAAACTCCAAGACAGAACAAACTCCAATTAGTTTGAAGAGTTTCTAGAAGGCTCAGGAGAGACACAAAACAATGGATACTGGGATCTGAATTTGTCCCATGTGCTTTCCTAGTTGTTAAAGCACAAACAAATTTTAGAATAGAAAAAGTACCTGCACATATTAGAGATATATATTTTTTTAAAAAACACTGCACATTTCTACAATGTCTGTAGCAAACAAAATATCCTATATGCTTGGGGGTTCAGAGATGATTTTTTATTAATTTATACATATATTTTTTCCAAAGTGTTTTATTCTATTATGCTTCTTTTCTTTCTGTTTTTTTTTTTTTGTGTTTTCTTTTGCTTTTTTAAAAAAAAAATTCCCCTAGCATGCTACCTTTTGCTTCCTCTATTAGTTTACAGACATTTCTCTCTGTTGACTTGCTGATGGTGCAGTTTGTTCTCACTGTGACAGTCTTCAGTTCACCACAGTTTGCTCAAATTCTCTGCAGTCTGGTAAACCTCCAACTATATTCACAAGTCTTTTTAGTCCAGGGAGCTAATTTAGTCAGGCTGGATGATGCTAAGCAGGCTGTCAGAGACACTGTATTGCTCTCCACTGACTAGTTTTGGGGTTAAAATATTTCATTTAAGGGGACTGGTTCATTTCCCACCAATTTCTTCAATTCTTAACACCACTCTCCCTTCTCTCTCTACTGCACATATTTAGAACACTATGTATGAGGCTTACTCATGCATAAGTTAAGTGCTAAATTAGTCACACTAGACTTGAGATTTTGTAAACAACAACATAATTTTCTCTTTCATAAAAGTGAAAAAAGTTAGATGCTTTCTAGACTGGTAACTCTCTCACTACTACTTGCATCTTGCCACAAGCTAAAACTGTTCTAAAACTGACTTAATTAGTCACTACATAAAATAAACCTGTCCCAGCTAAACCAATTTCACACACATTTTGTAAGAGACTGTATTACTTCATTTGGTGTTTTAAAATTCTATTTTGATAGCCAACATGATAGCTGGAATGTTTTCACTACAGCTGTTCCTTGCACTGTAGTCTCTTTCTGTCGTGGAGATCTGCTAGCAAACATGGTTCACAGCTAAAATAATGCACTTGTGTGTACATCTTATTGCAGAGCTAAAGAACTGAGACACAATGAGCCTGCAGCACTTTCTGGTGAATTAAGGTGTTACAATGGGCAAGAAGTCAGAAACACATCCCAGTATGATCTAATTTTGCAATATACTTACCACTTTTCTCGCAAAAGCTAAAGCAGGAGAAATGTGAATTTCAATTTATTAAGATTGTGCAAGTCTTCCTATTTCTCCTTAGCCCTCTGTTCTGTCCCAGGAAGGGTGCAGGGTTCTTTCCAGAACTCAACAAAAGGGCACAGCAGCAAGTGTTGCAACAAAACTGCTGCGATAACAACAGTAATAACAATATGCTAAAAATTAGGAAGAGAAATACAGATAGTGAACAAATCTTCTGTTCTTTCAGCTGTTGGGATCTCCACTGTCATGCAGCATCACACGGATCCAGATGAACAGTCCTAACATACTGCACAGATGCCACTCATCAAAAGGTTCACCACCCCTCTCTACTGTGGTTCCTCATATCGAGTATAACAAACAAGCAAAACTATGCATTTGTTTTCCACAGGATTTTTTTATGCCCACCTGACCATAGCTAGAACACGTGTCTAGAGCCTTCCAGTATGTTTCCTTTTGTCTGGTGTTATCCTGTGATCACTCAAGCTGATCTATGAGTGAGTATCTCAGCCTTAGGACAAGGCCTACCATGGCTGCCAGTTGGTTCAAGACAACTCCTTAGATACAAAGTGTTCCACAAGATTCCCATTATACCCTTATCCTTCTTGCTGACTGACAGAAGTGCTGAAATATACTGGATATTTTAATCTGCAAAAGGAACACATCATGTACTCTCCATGCAACACTTCAAATATTGATGATGTTTACAGAAATATCTGTTTACTAATATATTAGCACCAGCTAAATCACTGTATATGTTATCATGTGCACCTCATTTAACTGCAGTCAGACCTTACATGAACTTGTATTAAATAAAAAACTAGTGAGTAACTAAATGTTTGCTCTGTCTTTCTGTGTTCTGAACAGAAGATGGTCCAAAATTCTGAAAGGAATAGCTTACTCCAAGGAAGTAAACATGGGAGGAAAGATAAATTTATAATGAAGAACATCAGTGATAATTGGGAGTTCTGCAGGAAAATTTATCAAGAGATGCTGATGAAAATGCAAGTTTACAGTCAATAAACAATATATGCCATTTTTTTTTAATTCTCAAATATTTTAGCCTTACCATATGGCACAAATGCAAGTAAACAAATTATTTGTCCTTTTTCCCCCCCCCAAGACTCACTCTAGCAGCAAATCTTACTGGTAAAGGTATGTGCTTTAATCTAATATGCAGAGACATTTCACTTAACCCAACATGGTATTTTAACCGAAAATATCATCATACAAATCATAATGTGTGTATTAAAAAGATGAAGAGCATCCATATGACATTTTAATAAGTCAACATCCAGGTCATGCTGAATTTCATGTTAGCATGGCTGTCTAAAGATCAAAACTTGAGTAAGTTATCCAACAGCAAAATTGAAGTAAAATTACTGGATAACTCAAAAACAGGTGTAATAAAGAGGAGAACAAATATTAATGCTAAGCCACAAGGCTAGTCTAATCTAATTTATAGAGCCTAATGAAAAATTAGACGTTTGAGAAAATCTCAGTGTGGGTCACGCTGCCTTAAAGAATGAAGAATAAGGGTTTCTCATCTTGAAATCAATGGCTCTTAAAAGGCTTATTCAATATAGAATACTTAACATCAGTCTTCCTTGCAATGGCACAAGAAGAAGAGGCAGAAAAAAACCCTCTGAGTGTAAGAGCAGATGCACAATGGAGTAAAACACTGATTTTTATGTATAGGATCATAGAATATCTCAAGATTGAAGAGATCCCTAAGGATCATCAAGTCCAGCTCCCTGCTCCTCACAAGGCTACCTAAAATTAAACCATATGATCAAAAGTATCCTTGAACTCTGGCAGTCTTGGGGCCATTACCACTTCCCTGGGGAGCATTTTGCAGTGACCACCCACTGTCTCAGATAAGAACCTTATACTAATGTCCCTTCTGAACTTCCCTTGATGTAGTTTAATTCCATTTCCACATGTCTTATCACTGGACACCAGAGAGAAAAAGAGATCAACACCTCCCTCTCTGATACCAAAAGTTTAATCTATCCAGTTCTGGGATTTTCAGTTCGTAAAGGATTTTGAAGAATTTGAAAGAACATAAAAAAGAACCACACAGAGTATGAACGGGTTGGATAAAATGCCTTAGGACAAAGTACAACTTAGAAGCACAACCTGCTTAGTTTATCTAAATGATGTTTGAGAACTTGATTAATGTAGGCCACCAAGAAAAGTTCAAGGAAACAAAGGTTTCTTCAGTCAATATTAAAAGCATAATAAGAACAAATTTTTAGATAGTGACAACAGGCAAATTCAAATGTTAAATAAACTATTTTTTTTTCCAAACAGCAAAGGTGAATCATATTTGGAACACAGTATTAAGGCAGCTATTTATTTTTGAGAAGAATTTAACACAGTCCAGTTAGTCTTCTCATTTCTACCTCAATTTTAAGCTCCTGTTGAACCTGCTGTCCTGAGGTATGTGTTTACACTTCTGATAGGTACAGTGAAGGACAACACAGTAAAGATTTCCAAAGGGAAATTGTGTCTTCCTAAGTTTGCTGATCAGGATCTTCTGTTGTCTGAAGGCATCATCATATCTTTCCCTCTTGAGACATGCTGAAGTCATAATTGAGCAACCCACATGCAGATGTTTAATGCCTGTGTAAGTATGATGGAATAGCCTGCCTGGTGTTCTGCTGTCATGAGTCCTTTTTCTTTCCCATCATTCACATACAGGCACCTTGGATGACCTGGAGCATATTAAATGGTACTAAGGGCCTGTATTTCTGACAGTTCATTCTGTCTTTTGTTAGAAGAAATGGTTGAATAATTGCTTTAAGCTTAAGCAATTCCTGGGTCCTTAATTAACAATTATTAACACCACCCATCTTTTGGGTTTTTGAAGTGACACTTGGATGCCATTCTGAAAATCAAGGTTTAGCCAAATATAAATTATTTTCTGAGAACAATGATAACAGCAACAAGTTGAAATATCATACCAAGTGACCTACTGGCACTCAGACACAGTGTTATAAGGTCTAGAGTCTTTGTACTTTGCAAATTTAGAAGTCAAGATTCTTAAACCTATCATTCATAAATGACAGCAGTACAACAGACTAATTGACAGTCATCAAGACAAATTCACCATAGTCCTCTATAACTGTGGATAGGATCCCCAAATTTTGAAACATTCCTGTTAGATCTTAATTTGCTGCCAGGCAGTAAAAAAGAATGGTGACAACACTATTTTATTACTGAGGTCAGCACTCTGAAATACAGCATTTAGTGGCAGGATTAACACTGGCAGTAAGAAAATGCATAGTATTATGGATTTGTGGAAATCTCAAGTGGAACTTATTTACTACCGAGAAGTGATTAAAAATGGATGCACCCTCAGGAGTAGAGCTCATTGCATAAGTTTTGCTGAAAACCTTTTTTTTTTTCCATTCCTTTCTTTTTGGATGATCTAAAGAATTATGTGGGTATACAATACTCCTAATAAGATGTTCCTAAGCCCAAGAGCTAATTTTTGAAAAGGAATAGACAAAAAGAAAGAGAGAAAGCAGTGCCAAAGTACTGAATATTCCAATTTTCAAAACTGCCATTTGAGAAACAGAAGACTGTCAGTGCTGAACTTGCTTGTTTTGCTTTCTGCTGGATTTCGTACTGACTGTGGGCAACCACTGTATGTGTCTTTTTCTTATTATCCAGAAGGAAATGTTATATAGACAAGGGTCTAATTTTGATTACCCTCTGCACTGGAGTACATCAGCAAACTCACATAAACTGTGCTTTCTTTTTTTTTGCTGGTGGTGAAATAATAATGTAATTATCCTAGATATTCCTACAAAGAAGACATGAAAGTTTGCATAGGAAAAAATGTCAAATTCCTCAATTCACTCTTTCTCTTCCTCAGGAAGGTAAAGAATATAAAATGACAGTGTTCCCCAAATCAGACAATTGTTGCTAAAGATATTGTTCCCACATCCCAAAGACATAAAAATACTCGCTATATCTGCTTGAGGAACTTACACTAATTCTTTGAGAGACATGAGGTGCCCAAACTTCAATCAGACCCAAAGGGGAAGGAATTGTGTTTGAATCACTAAAGAAAAGTCCTTTTAAGAGCACACAGGGCCATAAACCACAAAAATAAAATAAAAATATTGAGAAGTCAAAATTAATACATTGTGTAGAAAGAAAAGTTCCTTTTTAGGCTCAGTAATGCCTTTCTTTTCTGTTTCTTTTAGAATAAACTCTATCCTTGTCCCTGGGGAGTCATTCCAGCCACCTTTCTGCAAAGACACAGGGGGATAGAGGCTTTGTCTGTTACTGCTAAAAAGTGAAAAATGTCCCAAACTTTCCAGAACTGCCTCATCATTTTGTACCTTTTGTGCTTGTGGGCATGCTCTGGGCCATGGCAAAGCCCTGGGTGATAGGGATGGGCCAAAGCATGGACCCATGTACTAGGCTGAGATCAGTGTCATAACCTTCTTCCACATGTTGGCTTAAGAAGGGAAGAAACTGAACTAAGAAACAACCAGGTATTGCTTCCTTCCTTCTTTCAATCCTTCCTTCTTGCTTTCTTCCCTCTGTCCTTCCTATATTCCCTTCCTTTCATAATCACTTCCTCCGTTACATCCATTTTTATCCTCTCATCCACACAGTAGTCCATGCATTCCTATTGCCCTCCGAGATGGAAGAAAATGGCAGAGTAGCATCAGAGAACATCCCAGACCTGGGAAGAGGCAGATAAACCTCTAGCCTATGATGTGCCATAAAATTGAGATGTAGAAAGTCAAACTGTGGGAAATCGCCAAATATGTTTGGCCGTGATCATTTTCTTCCCTCATAAATATGCTTTTTGTTTTGTCTTGTTTTCAAAGTTGTGAAATCAAATCCTGCCTTCCAGGAACGGTATTGATTTTCCATCACCACTGAGAAAACTTCTTCAACAGATAGCTGAAAAAGTGGAATTTCTATTGACATGTCACAATCAAATCAGAGCCTCTCGCTATTTTCTTCAGCCCACTCAAGTATCATTGTGGAGGAACATATTTTGTTGTATAAAAAGGCTCTTAGAAAGGCCCAATATTCTTGTTGATTCACTTCAGGGGGTTTGATCTGGTAGGAGCTCAAGTGACTCTGCAATAGCAAATTTTATTTTCCTAGTCTTCTGTTTCAGTAAGTTCTGATGCAAACCATCAAATGCCATAAAACAGTTACATTATAATTAAATGATATGCATTCCATGGCTAATTAACTGAACATTGCCCTCCTATCCAATCTCAAGATTCATCTTTTCTTGACATAAAGGATGGTTAAATTTATTTCAAAGTTTCTTTTATGATTTATTTCTTATGCAACCTGACATTGGTGGGCATTTTAATACCTTCATATCTTAGGTACCAGTGATTTGTATGAATCTTCATTGACTGAATAGCCAATGTACTTCCTGGTGCTGATGCTTGGAATTGTTTTGTTATTGAAGCAGAATTTGTGAGGTATAGATGCTACGGCACATATATAATTAGGTGCCTACAGCAGGGTGAGTGCACAAGTCAGGAGCTCAGATTTCCCCATGGAAAAATGTAGAGTCCCCTGGGAGATCTGTGAAAGAATCTTTCTTATTGTTATAACTGATATACATACATATTGATACAATTAATATGCATATTGATCTCATTGATACACAGTGTTTCTTTAGGCACTAATTTATAGCACAAAAAATCTCAAAAACTGCCTCTACCAGGAAAACTTGCAAGCATTCTTTGCTGCATATCACAAGGTCATTTAAAGTTAAGGGCTTAAGTGAAGCTGGATTGAGGTATAACAAAATTTAATCGATGAGTCATTTAAAGTTAAAGGCTTAAGTGAAGTTGAATTGAGGTATAACAAAATTTAATCGATGGGGAAGAACCCAAATAAACTTAGCAAACAGGTGCCAAAGTCACCCATGGGTCAGCAGAATTTTCCATGAAATTCACTAAAGCCACAAAGGGAACAATGCATGTACCTCTGAAACATCCTCAATGCAATAAATTAAATAAAAAATCTGCATTGAAAAACACAGCTGAATTTTCCAAATCATTAAGAATGTTCCCTGCTACAGTAGCCAGACAACACTTGCATTTTTTCACCTTGCTTTTGTTTAGCAAATGAAGCTCTGAATACCCTGATCAATCCAGAAGATCAAGAAGCTTTTTCTTGGCAAGTGCACATAAGCATGCACAATGGATTTAGCAAGCTGATACTTCACTCTGAACAGATGCCAGTTGTTACATGAAAGCATGAGGCAAAAAAAACAGGACAGAGAGGGGAAAGCAACCTGAGCTGTGCAGCTACCAATTGATTCCCAAATAGCTGTAATGGGGTAACAAGACCACACTAGTAAATGTCTCATTGCTGTGCTCAGTTTTATATTTCAGCACACAGGCCAGACCCTCAGAGGGTGTAAATCAGCATAAACTAGCTGTGGATGTGGCACAGTATTTTGTCAGATCCCACATTCTTTGGTGAATGATAGTCCTTTCTTACTTTTCATTCTTGCAAGTAAGAAGGCAGTTTTGTGGAAAACTGATATTTCACTTCCACTTTGTGCAGAGAAATGCATTTAGCACTTAATCTTACTTGTGTTCATATACAGTTTCCCTTCCCACCTGCTGTCCTTGTTGAATAAGAACTTACAGGTTCAAGGCCTTGGGCCATTGGTGTCATGATTAGCCACATGGGCCTTAAAGCTAAGGTACTGTGACACTTCTTCTATGTCCTAGCATTTACTTCAGCAGTAAACTGTAATAACTGAAGGAATAAATGCTAGCCTCAGACAATAGACTGTGATCCCAAATCAAATTCTGGAACTGAATTATCCTTGAAAATGATTTCAAAACTTTCTTCTTCTTTACTTACCTGTTATATACCCAAAATAAGCCCTCATTTTTAATGGCTGATAAATTTTCCCTTGTTGTTAAAGACACATTGAAATTTTATCGCACCAAGTTATTTTTGAGAGAGAATGGAAAATAACAAAAGTCTGAGGTTCTAAATTGATTATTGGGCCTCTGATATAAAGAAGCTGACAGTCCAGCCTGCTCTACCACGTAGGAAGGCCACAGAGCACAATGTGTAGAAGCATAAGGGTCTCTGTTTCTTTTAGGTTATTCCTGAGTGAGTTTCTTGATCTGCCATGCAGTTGTTAGAACCAGAATAGGAGGATAAGTGATCTGAGAGCCATTGGATCTAGATTTAAGGTAGGGCTGCATTAATAAAATAACAGCATTATGATCCACTAAGATATGATCCAGATATTTAACTGTTATCTGAACTCAAGGAAATTCAGTTTTCCAGAGCGACTAGGTTTTGTGTATAAATACATAAATATGAGTATAAATACATAAATATAAATATGTCAGAAAGACTCTGAAGATTCCACTTGCTCTGTGCACATGTAAATTTGAAATTAGATCAGGTTGTTTAGGTCTGTGAAACTTTGGGGTTTGAATGCCTCCAAAGACAGTCTCCACAGCCTCTCTGGACAGCCTGTTCTGTGGATAACCACTCCCCTTGTAAAGGGTTTTTAACTTGAGTCTCTCAGAAATTTTCCTTTTACATCTTTGAATGTTGCCTTTTGTCCTTTCCTTGTATAGTTCTGAGCAGTCTGGCTCCATTAGTGGTTGCTGACAAGAGTTAAGTATGTTCAGAGGGAACTTTTCCAGCCTAAACCAACTCGACCTCTGATACCAATTTTGCTTCAAAACCTTACCCATATTAAGAGTTTCTTGCTCTCAGTATGTGCATTCAGCTTGCTAACACACTGTTTCTACTGGGAACTGTCTAATTGGGCACTGCTCTTTGTCTCCCAAGAGCAAGGTCCTGCATTTGGTGGCATAGACTCTCTATCTTGACAAAAGCCCTCTGAACAGTGACCCTGCCCCTCAGGACAGTGACATCTTCCCCCAGCTTGGTGTCAACCCCAGACTTACTGTGGGTATGTTACCTATGGCTCTACAGCTTGTCAATGTAGAGACCAAAGTCTCCTAGCTCAGGCACATCTGAGATTCTACCAGAATCACAGAATCAATCAATTAGGTTGGAAAACACCTCAGAGATCACTGAGTCCAACCTTTGAACAATCCCCAGCTTGTCAACTAGAATATGGCACCAAGAGCCTCATCCAGGCTTTCCTTGAGCACCTCCAGGGATGGCACCTCCACCACCTCCCTGGGCAGTGCATTCCAATGTTCAACAGCCCAGTGTTTACCACCTGAGCTAAAACAGGATCTGGAAGCAGGATACATCACCTCCAAGCAGTTATATCTGGTGGCTCTCAGAGAAATGTAAAGAAAGGCTTGTTCCACTGCTGAGAAAATACAGAACCATTTACTGTTCATTTTTCAGTGCGAACAGAACAACTTCATTTTAGAGCAAATCCTTAGTCCTGAATAGTTTCAAACACACAGCCTTTCCTCATGCATCATATTCTCTAATAAGAAGCCTATTAAGATCAAGGAGTAGGTTAAGTTCCTCTTAAATTTGCTTCACTTTATGTAAAAAAATACAGAACTGATCAGGTCAGAGAATAGAGAAAAAAAGTGAGAAAGAATTTCTTCCTTGGTAGTCTTCTCTGAGAAAAGAAGTTTGGGTTCCTAGGGTTGCTTTCATGTTTGCTCTAGACATGAAGCTTCATGTCTTGTCCTTGATTCCAGAAAGGAGGAATTGCATTCCTCACTCCCTGCCTTTCCAGTTATTCTTTCAGGTCTCAGACTCAGTGAGAAGTAAATCACAGATGTCATCTATTGTGTTTTTCTTTTTTTTTGCCCTTGATTTACAGGTAACAGAGACCCACATCATGTGTGACATTGGAAAGCAGAAGCCTAAGTGACCTCTTACATAGAGCTGATGAAAAGACAAACTATAGGAGATAAGCTGTCCAGTTAGTGCCCTACTGATATTCCTTAATATCTTAATAGGTCACATTGGGGAAAATCCAAGAATATGGAGTCGCTGCAGTGGGCCAGATTTTGCATGACAAAACAGAATCAATCAGTTAACAAAATGATGAGTTATAGATAATTAAAATAGTAGAAAAAGAAAGAGAAAGGCATCGTGGGGCATCAAACTTGACATTTGTCACCCATATGAAATTAAAAATATGGGAATAGATAGGAACACTGTCTTGGGAGTAAATATTTCATGGGGAATGATCAGGAACACTCAAAAGTAGATGACTGTTCAAATTCAGTTAGACAGATATATTTTATTTTGCTTTATGGAAAGCCCAACATCTAAATCACATTTAAAAATGTGGCTGTCATTGAATGCCAATACCAAATAGTTGAGGAGTGACATGAGCCTTTACTCACTCCTTAATTATTAATAGACTTGTTTTGTAGAAATCAGACCTTAGGAAAAGCTGCCAACTCATGCACAGAATGGCAATTCAGTGGCAACTCACCTCCCCATCAGGCAGTGGTTCCCAGATTTACTCCACAGCTTGGGCCAGAATTTCCTTGGAGCCAGAAAACAGTTGCAAAGCATAAGAGTTGCTGCTGCTTAGGATGGGATCTTGCTTCTTGGTGCAGCTGAGACTCTTAATGTCCTGAAAGTGTCTGAACTATTGCAATAGACAAAATTGCTGTCTGGCTGCTTGCCACAGCCTGGTCCCTGCAGCTGTAGAGTAAATATCTCTAACCTGATCCCAGTTGTCCTGATCACTAGGGAGATTTTAAATCTGGAAGATTAACAGAAGTGATGCCACAAGCTCCATGTCCCAAGTCCAGCCAGTAGTGAGGATGAGTGTGTGTTGCCAGTAGGATCATGCACAGACAGACATGCCCTGCATATATGCACATGCACACAGGTAGCCACACAGTCAACACAGACAAAAACACTTAGCAAACACATGAACCTGAACAATGTCAAAGGTCCCACCCCATTCTCCTATCTGATCAGGATGAAAGTCTTTTACTGAAAATTGTATATACATACGTACAAAGCTGAACCTACATCTTAAGTACTTAAAACTGCCAACATTTGGACATAAGATCATAGGACCATTTAGGCTGGAAAAGAGCTCTAACGTTTCCAACAGTTCATCCATTAATCTATTTTAACAGTAAGATCCCCACTCCCAATTAATAGTACACAGACTCACTTGCACACACCTACACATGCACACTGTGAATTGCTGTAGTCCCCACTGGACACTCAGTCTACTCTGAAGCTGATCCTTGGGCCCTCATGGATCTCCAGAAACCTCTCACACAGAGAGACATGCACATGCAAAACAGTCCTTTGACCTCTAGGCCTGACAGACTCCTCAGCAACTGACTGGGACATCCTGCCCTTTACATATCCAGCTCAAAGGCTGAGCCTCTCTTGCACTCAGATGATCTCCATATCACATAATGGGTCCCATATTCCAGGCAGTGACATCCCTCTGTCTATGAGGTTACCCAGAGAGTGGCTCTATTGTCCCACTGAGTGGAGGCTTGAGACAGTACTGGAAGACACTGGGACTCATGTCTAAGTCTGGGGCTCCCTAGCCTGTCTTTATGTCTCTGGATTCCTTTGTGCCTGTGGAGGTGAACCCTTAACCAGATATCTGTTACTGATCACTGCAACTGGTCTTTACTTTTGTGTAAATTGTGAGCACTGCCAGTGATGGGGAAACCCTGAACCTGCCTTGATCCTCTCCTTTAATGACCTTTTCTCTTCTTGTTCTAGTTCTTTCTTATATTTGTTTAAAAATATGCAGACCACCATGACTGTTTCATTTACTATTCTGCTGTGAACCCATGATTAGAGAAAAACTGAAAGGAATAATGACCCAAAAAACCCACACAAAACACAATGCCACCAACCCAGCTAAAAGCTTTTTAAATATCCTGATAGTAGCTAGAATTTATTAGTTTCTTTAGTGCATAATAAAACTGTATGTATACCTATTTATTCTTATCAGTGAGATTTACAAGAAAGCATCAGCAGCAGGAAGAACTATTGCTATTCCACTCATCCTCTTGTTCCCCACTTTCATAAGTTATTCCTGTTTTGTCTTCAACAAAAATACCATTAGACTTTACTAACAACAACATCAAAACCTTCAGATATTCTCAGCTAATTCATGGTGAATAAATAAGGCACTTTATGTGCTCTGTACTACCATTAAATACACTGAGGAGGGGGGTGAAATTTGTTCCAATAACTAAAAGAAATGGGTTGTGGAGAAGGCAACTTCTTCCCAGAAAGTGTAAATATGTGGAGTGGTTTAAAAAAATTACTTAACAGCTTCACTCCCTTTATTATTTTTCCTTACAGCACCACTCTCCAGCTAAACAAACAGAGGGCATGGTGAAATTGAAATCCTTACTCAATACTCTACAAGTTTCAAATCTTTAATGTGTGGGCTTTTATTTTCTCCTCAATTCTCCCTTTTGACACAAACATTCTCCTTTCTCTTTTTTGCAACTTTAATGGAAGAAGCAACAAATATTTAAATTACCCCAGCAGCTCAGCAAGATGCATTTGAATTCCTCATAACTTTTGTTACTGCCTCCTTCTTAACAGAGACATGGTCAAGGTGGTTGCTTTGCCTTCTCCTTGTGGGGTAAGCAGGTAACCAAAATGGCTTAATTTAAGCCAAATATACCAAGTGAGCCCTAATGATTTCAGGTTTGGAGTACACAGATGTCACAAAGGCAAAACCATGAGCTATGTACATTTCCAAGAGCAAAAATGTGATAAAATTTTAAAAGCAGTCAAAGCCAGTTAGTCAGTGTGTCTCAGACTGGCACCAAAGCAGAAGATTTACCTCATGCTGAGGCTGACATCTTTGAAATAAGACCAGAGATCAAAATGTTGCTGAACAATTTCCTTACGAGTTCTGAGTGTAACAATTTTTAATGTCTTGTACCAACCCTGTCACAGAAGGGATATTACCAGGAACATTACTACATTGTGAACAATGATTTGTATAGGGTCTTCATTAACTAATGACACCAACTACTGCCTAAAGCAAGCTTGTGTAAGCACCAACATTGATACCCTTCCCTTTGCATTGACCTGCCCAGTGGGATATAACTTAGGATGTAAACTGTCTCTTTCAAATATAAATTTTCATTGCCTGTCTTTCTCAACCTAACTTCATAATTTTCATTTCAGATCTCTCTAAGTGGAATTCCTCATCCTGGTTTTAGGATGCATTTATGGCCGGATGTTAACATCTGATTTTTAGCTGTTACTGCAGAAAAATGAATTGGGGACTTAGGGTTTGGTTCATCTTGCACAATGTGCATAGCCAAACTAAATATCTCTGCTCCTTTTATAGTTAGTGGAGAGAAACAGTTCCTTTTCGGTGCAAAACAGCTTCAACTAAAGTAGTTGGTTAAAAATAGGGCAGAAAAATCACTCACTGAAAAACTTAATCTCTCTGCTGGTGAGTATGAGAAACTAGGGTGATTGGTTTAGTCACAGAACTCTGTTTAAAATGAAGTTACTTGAAGTTTTTGTTTGTGCCCTAGGATGACCTTGTTTAAGCAAAGAGCTTGGACCAGATGACACACTGTGGTCCCTTCCAAACTGACTGATTCAGTGATTCTGTGAAGCCCACCTCCATCTTCTGGTCAAAAAATGCCTTGATACAGCTGTAGTTCCTTTCTTCTGTAGTAGCCTTTTGGCTCAAAGCACAGCAGACAGGCATAACTGAGCTGGCTCAAACTCTGACACTGCTACAACCATTGTTACTGATCTGTCTCTTCTGACATTTGGAGTGGGTTAGTCCAGGTAGGCCTCATTTCTCTTTTCTTGTCTCATTGGTAAGGAAAGAAGCTTTGGAATGATGTGAATCCCTCCTGGAATGCAGCATAAATACCAGAAAGTGGCAGAAAGTTGACCTGCACTCTCATCCTTATGTGAAGAGACAAGTACACAAAACCTGCCACAATTAATCATGTGCTTCCTAACCAGCTTTGGTCAACCTGAGAAGCCTAGGGCTGTTGTTGCCCTAATTCTGTACAAGAAGTAGATCTATATTCCTATAGTCTATATTCTATCTTTGCATGCAAACTGGTCTTTCAAATCACTGTACTTTTTGCAGAGATGAGAACAGGGAACTGATCTGATGATTTAGTGACCTAGTCTTAAATGGCAGAGCAAATGATATTTCATGGCAAAGCCTGTGAGCTACCTTTCATTTTTCCCTGGATTAAAAATGAAATTTACATATTAGGTCTTTACTAACTTTCATGTAAAAAAAAAAGCCACAGCTTATTTATTTATGCTTTAGAACATTCTCACAGACTGCAGTGGCCAAAGTGCTTGTATAGGTGTCATAGTTTTCAGACCTTGATGATTAAATGCTAGTGTGATAACAAACTGAATTGAGTCAAGTAGTTTGCAGTTAAATGACTGTGCAGGCCCTTATTCTTGTCGACCATTATTTAGTTCACAGTTAACTGTGTCACTCACTCCTTCAGCCATTCTGCAGCTGCTGATCCATCTTACAAGCCTCCCCTGCCCAAGAAAATTCTGCAGTTTTTAAAGAACAGCATTCTCTTACCTTGACACATCACTACTGTCTCTTTCTGGATGGGTTCAAAAGCACTGTTCCATCCAATCAGGTGTAAATTTTTTGTTTCCTGGACTACTCCTGCTAGACACTCCTGTATCCTGTACCATGTTCTGACACCCTGTATGATTCTTGAGGTGTCTTTTGCAGTGCCAGGAGTTGGATTCAATCATCCTTGTAGGCACCTTGCAATTCAGATTTTTTCATGATTCTCTTCTATGATTCCTCTTCTGCCTTCTCTGGATTACACTGTTGGAACTATACTTGCATTTCTATGGTATCTGATAGCACCAAACTTTCTTCCACTAAAATTAGTCTTTAACATAAGGGCAGAACATTACAGTATCTCATCCCTAGACACTTGCACCAGGGACTGAAGTAGCTTCTGGTGGAGCTTTTTCTGTCAGTCTGAAGAGTGTCCTAATCCTACATGGATTCATGCAGTCCAGTCCTATGGGACTGCACTTTAGCTTGATTTTACCTTGATTCCCTGATCACTTCATAAACTTGCAGTAGAGCTTACTAAATTTCAAAGGAGACATCAACTCAGCTTACTCTATATTTCACTGTGGGGTCTATTTACCCTCATTATTCATACTTCATGTACATTAGTTGTCACCCTGGTTGGATCCTGAAGCAAGGTGGTTGTCTAAAAGAAGCAGCTTTATCCAGGATGATAGGATGCTTCAGTACAGGCTGCACTTCAGAAAAGCACAGGCTGAATCCTTTTGCATTATGTATCCTACAACACTAAGATAAGAGCTTTGTGCCCTTACACAAAGAGCAATGTCACCACTGAATTACCACTGTGACTTCCAAGGGTAGGCAATATGCAACATTAACTTCATGCTTTACAAGAAACACTTGTATTAAACTGCAGCATAGCCATCTCCTTCTGTGGAAAAACAAGTGCAGACAAGTACATACACACACACATTGTGTCCTAGGAACACTACAGAGCTCCCAGAGCACACTCAGACTAAATGCTAAGTGCTGTAGGCTCAGAAGTTGGCCCCAGAGAGGAGTAACTCTGAACAGCATGGAAGTGAACTAGTTTATGCTGTTAGCCTGGGGTAGAGAATTCTCTTTCTACTGTGATCCCTAAAGATCTGTAAAAACCACCACGAGTTTTCACTCCACTTTTAGTGGTAAGCTCATTTTTATATGAGAATGGATATATTTAAAATGTCTTGATTTGTGTTTAATGTGGATAATTCAGTGAAAGCTACATGAAATTTTCAAAGTTTGCATTCACAACAATTAACACCTGTATTGCCACATTTGTAAAAGCAAACTGATACAGGTGTATTAATTTTTTGAATGACTGCTCTAACACATATTCTGTCAATTCACTGCTAGAATAAAGAACTTCTAATCATTCATTCTCTCTACTGTAATCAGAATTATAATAATTCTCTAAAGAGGATGGAAAATAAAACTGAGCAATCTAGACTGCATTTCTGGCAAATTTACACTGATATTTAACTACTTTATCTCAGATTCCGATGTAATCTTGTTCAAAATGGGAGCACTTTTCTTCCTAGTTTCATTTCTGAAAACAAATGAACAAGAAAAAAATCCATTGATTTTTCCTAATGAACTAATTGATTTCAGGCAATTAAACTGAGATACTAACAAAGTAGTTAATTAGCTAGGTGTCCAGTGTTTCCTATAAACTGTTCCTTAGAATCCTAGAAAAGCTCTGATTTGCATTTCTGGATGTGTTTATCATACTTTTGTTAACAATGCAGTTTTCCATGGAAAAGGTATTGAAAAAAAGGACAAGGCAGATTTCTTGAAATAACGTGTCTTTATTGCTTTCAATGTATGTTTTTGCCTGGAGCTCTACCAGTTCATGAGACTCCAATCAAGCTTGATATTTCTAGAATTACCTAAGTAGATCCCCTTGTCCTCTACTCTCTTTCCAGCTTAGTCTTTGTCTTACTACCATGGCACACCAATAATCCATGTAAACAACACTTTAAAAGGACTGCTTAAATGCATTGAAAAATTTGCCTGCTTAAAATTAATCAAATGCTTATGTATTCATCTGGTCTGAGAATATGTTGCTTAATATAGAGTAAGATCAAATCATATCTGGAGCTACAACCAAGTTTTCTTTGTGTGGTCCTATCCAAATTTAATGAGTCTGTGGCTCCTCATATTTCAAACAAAAGCAGGTAGTGATCAAACTCTTTACACTCCTGCCAAAAGCAACACAGCTCCTTTCTCTGACCTTATTCACAGTTGGATTATCTCTTCAAATATCTTAGTCCAAGGAACATGTAACTGATGTATAATGAGTTTAAGTCTTCCTGGATTACAGACTGAACGTCATACACCTAATTAAAGTGAGAAGGATCTGAAGGGTCTAATTCATTTTTAGAAACATCTTCAATATAAAAGTCTGATGATCTAAAAGATGTGGCACCCTTGGGATACAATTAAAAACTCACCTCAGTGTGGCTCTCAGAGGAAGATATATTTATAATTTCTTATATTAATATATATATGATTCCTTATAATAACATATTGATAAATTCTATAACACAGTGGTGGTGATTTCAATTCCTTATCCAAAGAGACTGATTGACTGAGATATTACATATATACATATATCTATATCTATATCTATA
>NW_008670900.1:75967-92443 GCF_000695815.1 Acanthisitta chloris
AAAAGAACATCTTATCAGGTCAACTCTAAGGCAATTGGTTTGATCACATCAGAGAGCAAAATGGGAAACTCTTTTAATAATGGCAGATCATATCAGATGAGCACTTGTTGTAGTTAGAAAGCTCATGATTTTCCAGGCAAAGAATGAAAAGCAGTTGTTATAGTGCCATAGAGGCAAATATTAATCAAGCTATGAAAGGTGGAGTGCAGAAAATAACTGATACACAAAGAAATAGTGGAACTCAATGAGTTGTGCTGAAACATTACTGAACACAAAGTCCTCTAATATCACTGTTAGACACAAAACATTATGTTCTCTGCAAAATTAAAAAGGAAGGCAAATGTGACAGCGAAAAAATAGAAAAATAACATCTCTCACACCAGAATAAAACTTTAAATATGCTTAAATTGGAGAGCAATGGTTTCTAACTTCCAGAACATCTTCACTCTGCATATTTCCAGAAGATATAGCATAAAGAAAGATTATTTTTTTTATTTTATAAGCTTTAGAAAAGAATATTTATGATGCAATTGTTTGTAGTAGCAAGATATTGGCCTTTTAGATGTAGGTGTTTCCACAGACTTGTGGAAAATTGTGGGTGAAGGGTTTTGGTCATGTTTATGCCTATAAATTATAATTATTTTGATGAACTTGTCTTGAAACTACAGAGTGTTAATTAGAAATGTGACTGTTCTGCAATTCACTTCCTAGAGAAATGAAATGGCTAATACTTGCAGTGACACTTCTCGTGTATAAAAATGATTCTTTCTTTGGGTTTTTTTTGTTAGTTTTTTATTGAAATGCAGCAATATATTGTTGCATTCTCTCAGGGCAGAAAATATAATTGTACCACAGAAAATAATTGGTATATTACTCACATTAACCCTTTGGGACTGCTTTTGTTTCTCTTTTAAACATTACTCTTTAGCTAAGTTGCATTTGAAATCAAAATAAAATTAAAAGAAGCAACCATCTACATTTTCAAAGTAGACTGCTGAGTGGAAAACTCACATAACAGTGGACAGAGAAGGGACTTTCTAGGTCTATAACTAAAATAATGTATGATATAATTTTATTGACAACATTGTCTTTAAATTAAAGTGGAATACGAAGAAGATCATTATGTTTACTCTGTTTGGAATCATAACACTACATTTACACCTAAAACATTGATTCGCCTTCACTTGCAAAAAAAGGCACTAATTAATTTAGAGTCCTAGATGGTTAAATTCAGGTCTTCTAGACAAGCATCATATGAGGATTATTATCATAAATAATCCAGGCTATTTCAGGAGATCACAGACAATTTTTAGCTGCAGGTGCTGGAGGCATAGCCCAAGGGTCATTACCATGCTGGGTCTGCCACTCATAAATAAGAAAGATGTGGCCAATGATCAGTAGACTGGTTTACAGTGATCATGAATTGGTGGAGTTTAAGATCTAAATATAAATAAAGTAGCACAATAACAGAAAAATGGCCCAGGACTCAAGCAGGCTTGTTCAGGAAACTGGTAGTCCATGTAAAACTGGGAGACTGCAGATGAAATATTGACAGATATAAAGGACAAGAACAGGAATACCAGTGTCAGAAGAATAGAGGTGGAGACCTAATGGTAAAGGATACCTGAGATTATATTTCCTGTAAATTATCTGGACACAGATGAAACCAATTCAACACAGACTGGAAAGGATGGGGGGAGAAATAGCAAGCAGACAGTAACTTAACCCTTCAAAACATAATCAATGGATATTAGAGTGATCTCAATGAGCTGTTTTAAGGCTATCAGAAAACCAAAGATTACACTATTGTCACTAGTATGAAGCCCATCAGGGTAAATCAGCAAAGGAAACTTTTTCCCACAAAAGCTGTGCAAACTAAAGTGGTTATTTCATACCATATTATAGGACTTTCTATGGAACATAGGGACAATTTTAGGACTGTGCAAAACTTATAAATTTTAAGGAATTGTGGGAAAATGTGAAACCTACTGCACAAAATTTAAAAAAAAGAACCAAAGATAGGGAAAAGAAGGTTTTAATCTGGATCAGAGAAGGGCAAAAATGTGAAAACAGAAGTCAAAGATGAGAAAGGTGGCTATATGTGAGTAGTTTGATAGTCAGCTCTCTTGTCTGACTGAGCCCTGTGCCTTGTCAAGTCAATCTAGCCTGTATTCTCATTAAATTTTAACTGTAACTACCTTCCACTTGCATGACTTCTCAGCTTTGAGTGTGTTTATCTGAAATCTATGCAAAATTCAAATAGTACTAGAAAATAAGCAGCAACAGTGACCTGGAGGCCAGCAGCTGGAGGAGAGCAGGTTCTAAGCTGAGTACTGGGAAAAGTGCTGGAGACTTCTTGATGGATGCACATTAAAATAACAATTTTCAGTCCTTGTTGACAAAGGGATTGAGAAGCAGGATTGAGCCATCCCTGCTGATGATTCTTCAAACTCTGGCTGGGGCTAGATAGGTGTCAATCAAAGCACTATTCTCTGTCTATATTGGTCTGTGTGTGTAGATGTGCTCCTGGGCAATATGTACACAGACTCAAAATTGTCTGAATCTGGAACCACAACCTCTTCACAAATATTGATCCAAGACAGGACAACTCTTCCCTCCCTCCCTCTGTTTCCAAGTCCTGAAGCACACCTAGTGAAGCTGCCTCTTACATCTTCTTTGCCTTAGTATTCTGATCACTCATCCAGGATCACTCAGTCTTCTGGGAAAACTGAATAGAGTGAGGAGAATCACAGAGAAAACACAGCACAAGATGATTAAAATGAACTGGACTTTTATGGAGCCATAGGAAGAGATGACATGGAAGCACAGCCACGTGTACTAAAAGGCTTGAATACTATCTCTGCAAGACCATTCTATATTCTTTAAAAACAATCAGAGGAGATTTCTGTTGACTAGAAAAAAGTGTCACAACCATCTTCAAGAAGAACAGTGTCTGAGTATCCTGAATTATGCAGCCTAAATTCACTCTTATGTTGTTCTTAGGTCAAACCTAAACTGTGGTTGTGGCAGAAAAAATATTATCTGCTCACTGTCTATCTCTTGTTTTGGGAGATAATAAACATTAACTGTTTGGAACATTCTGAAGTTACTGATGTTGCTATTAAACTATGAATATCTCAGAGGCAGTTCTGCAGGAGGGATGTGGGAGCAGTTGTGCAAAGCCTTCTACTCCTAGTCCACTGCATACCACAGGATACCCCATCTGCAAAGGAAACACTCTCCTGACTGCACAAGGTAATGACAAAGTCCATGGCAAGCATCATCTTTCCAAAAGGATTTTAAACTGAAAGAAATCACATGAGGCTTATTAGACTAAACAGATTTTTTTTACATTTTTTACATTTTCACACAGTGTGTCTGTGTTTGTTATGGCCCAAAAGCTGCTACCAAATACCAGTCGAACCAGATGATTGAAAAAAAAGCAGCAGTTTGATCAGCAGCTGGCTCTTAAAAGGCTGACAGCACTCTTTGAGTACACTTTACAATTTCTGCTGTGAAAGATTGCAGGAATTTCTGTTTTCAGACTAGACTGTTGATTTGAATGAGGAATGAGTCACACGAATTATCTAGAGATGGTAAACATACAAATTTCTGATTCTAGCACATTCTGAACTCAAGTAAAGTACATACTTCTGATCACATCTAAAATACCCTTTGAAAGACTGGACTTTCAGAAGGATAAATTAGGAGAATATAGTGTTGCTAGAATCCACTTAGGATTTATGTGCTCTTAAGAAAGAGCTCCAATATGGCAACTACTCCTTGAAACTTTTAAGATGCAAATGAATCTAAGTCAGCTGAACAGAGATACATATTATTCTGCATGGCACAGAGGTGAAATATGTTTATTTTCTTTGACAGATACAGGTGGTGTCCATGGAGCCTTCACTGACTTCCAGGAGAGATAGACATAAAAAGGGTTGGCAGGATTAAGCCATGAAGACACAGCTTTCCAGAGGTAATGTTTCTGTCAAAGAAACAAACAGAGAGGCTTAGAAGTGCAAGCAACAGGGGAAAAGGCTACAAATTTGCTTCATCTCACAAACCTGCTATCTATCTTAAAGAAACTGAGAAATGTTAGGAAACCTTGCAAGGATTTTACTCAAGTTGCAATATTAAAAATTTTGAAACTTCATGCATTACATGACAAAGGAAAAGAGAGGAGAAGGCCAAAGGAGAGAAAAAAATAATCTGGAGCAATGTTAGGCTTGGGACAAGGAATTTTTACACTGTGCTACAATCATTACAGAAACATGAACATGTTCCTAAAAATCTTTCAGTGAAATAATAAGTGTCACACATTACATGCATCATGGAAACTGAGAAGAAAATTGATTAGGGACTCAGTGAAGAGAATGATGAGATAGCATTTATTAAACATTTATGGGAAAATATTTCTTGTCACACAATGGATAAGACCAGTACAAATTTAAAATTTGTATGAGAAGAATCAACTATTTAATGCCAAAAGAACTAAAGAGAAGAATTTTACTCTTGGTGTATTGCATGTTCATCTTCACCCATTCTTTTATTGCTGTTTGCCTGGAGACACTGACTCAGGCTTTCCTGTGTCCAATGATGTCAGAAAACTGTTTTCCACTGTTTCCTGATTGCTTCTTCCTATGTGCAATGATATAAATAATAACAGTAAATTTGATTCAGCAATATTAAAACATTTTTTTCACTGAGCATAGTCAATGAATGTGTTGATATCCTCCAGTTATCACTTTTCTTTGAATCAACAGATTCCATAAAATAAGTAATATCTATTACACTTGCAGCATGCCCTGAAACAAAAAGATATAGCAGAATACCAGTAGTGGAAATGGAAAGTCTATTTATGCATCAAAAACATTGCTAAACATAAAAATTACTAACAGTAAATAACAAAAATTGTTATAATTTTCTTATTTTTGCTGATTTTTTAAAGTGATTCATGGCAACTCTGCTGTTGCAGGCTTGGAATTTGAACATACAAGTCTTAAACATGAAGTTACCCTTCCTCTCATCTGAGTAATGGAAAAAGATGTGTTAATATTCTCCTAGAATATTACCATTTTTCATGGATCTTCAGGAGATGATGGTCACAGCAACCATGTTTAAATTTCATTAACTATCTTCAGGAGATGATGATCACAGCAACCATGTTTAAATTTCATTACTAACCCAAAATGCAGGCTGAATTTCCATGTTTTTTTTGTTGTTTTTGTTGTTTTGTGGGGGATTTTGGGGTGTTTTTTATAGTAGAAGCAGCAATATCAATGAATTATGGTTCTCAAGGCATTTGTAGCTAATATGATGTCGTTCTATGGCCAAGAAATTCCAAAAATATTTAAGATTGTTACTGTTACTATGGGGGGAACTTGCAACCAGAGTTCAGCCATCCATCCTGATGGTTCATGAAAATGCCTCTGGACACTGCTAGAGACAGGATTTCACCTAAAGTCCTTGAAATGTCAGTAAAAATGTGACATGGTGGGTAAAATGGGATCTCTGTGTTTCTACTACGGTGGCTTGAAAGGTCTTTATAGGAAGTATGTGAAAAGCCTTTGTTAAAGTAACTTGAAATAAAAGCCCAATATCCAATTTTATAAAGCACATGTAAGAAGATAACAGAGTAGTTTTTGCAGATCTGCTTTCCCATAAATCGCTGAAGTAGCAACCTGTTCTTTAGTTTTTAATAAACATCATGTCCCAGAAGCATAGATAATTATTAAACAGTCACACTTCCATGAGGCTTTATTAGCTTGTTCATGTCTATGAAAGATTATTGTCTGAAAGCAAACTAATTACATAGTTTGAAAATTAAATACAGTCTAAAATAAAAAAAAATAATTGAACTTATTTCATAAAAGGGTTTGTATATAAACAAGATGCTTTAAATAATGAATGATTTAATAAGAAAACATGCACTCACAAGAAAATAATTGACAAATTAGTGAAGAGCAAGGAATTATAGAGTCTGAAATTCAAATGGTGTGGATGCTTCCAGCGAAAAATTGCAATCTGGTTGAAATGAAAGGAAGCAGGATCTGTTTCTATTTCTAGCAACTGTCTATCATGCAAATGAATAAAAAACTTTTTCAGTTTCATTTTTTCTTCCCTTTTTTTTTCCTCCTTGCCTATGTAGATTGATCATTACATCTTAAAAACAAAATCTCTTTCTTACATTGTGTAGAGAATTATTCTCATCTGGCACCTCTAGATGATAGAGCAATGTTAAATGATATTAATGGCTTCAACATTTATCAAGAATCCAGAAAGACAGAAATAAATCTGATTTCCTTTAAAGTACTGAGATAACAGAAAGGACAATGTCTTAGCAGTGACATTAAATGAAAGGAGAAGAGGCAATAGGCACAAACTGAAATACAGGGAATTCAGTTTAAACTGAAGAAGAAAAGAGTTTCTGACTGTTAATTGGCTAAGGCACTGGAACAGGCTGCACAGGGAGGCTGTGGAGTCTCTACCCTTAGGGATATTCAATCTCCAACTAGATACACACCTGGGCAACTTAGTTTAGCTAGGCCTTCCTTAAGCAGGGAATGGAACTAGATGATCTCCAGAGGTGCCTTCACACTGGTTCTGTATTTGGTTTCAGTCTTAAAATTTCATCTAACTTTTGTTGATTTTTTTTTCCTTTAGGTTCTAATTTATTACACTTTAAGGTGGACATCAAAACTTTCTAAAGACTACCCTTGAAGTCTGCAGATTTCAGGCACAAAGAGTGAATTATACCTGTGGCTGATCTCTTCTAAGGTTATTTATCGTAACATCTTATTCAGGTTACAATAAGCATATGGTCTTACATCTAATTTCTTGTCTGAATGTAGCTGAATTCAGCTGCTGGTAAGAGGAGCTTGTAATGTCTTTCACTTCAGGAATAAAATGTTCTCCATCTTCTGACACCTTTGTCTGAGCTCCACTTTGAGGTCCTTTACTAAGAAGATCACAGCACTTCACACATTCCTTTACAAGGTCTTCTATGTAACCATTTTGTCTATTATGCTATCATTCTGTCAGCAAATCAATGCAGTTTCATAAACCTATTAAGCTGTATTTTAAAACCCACTGCTCTAGCAAATTCTCCCAGTTTAAGACACCTACTCAGACAATACCATGTGTTATAAACCATTTAACTGACTGCATATGTGATTTTGGGGCTTGTGGTTTTTTTGCACTTTTCACAAGTTTATTTATGGTTTTTCTTATAACACAAAACCTTTCATTATCAATTTTTTAAAAACTTTCTAGAACAGGAAACCAAAATGATTCAAGCACCTTCCCAAAATGAAAAGAGAGTATGGTGAGAAAAACTGCCCAGATTTTCTCATGTATTATTTCAGCTTTACTCTCAATTTAGAAGCAGGAAATTTAGAGGTTTTGATTCATTAGAAATACAAACCTGCAGTTTGGACATGAGCTCAAGAATGAATTATTCACATAATTCTGGCCGAGTGCTTTGTTCATGCTGCAAAATAGAGACTTCAGAAATTGCTTTATGTTATTTATTTTGTACTAATACAAAAAGCTGTCAAAACACTCTATCCAATCTCTGCTGGTGGCAAAGGCCAAGACTACTCAGAAAATGGTCAAATCATCACTTTTGTTTTTAGAACTGAGTCCAGTTCTGGACCAGAGCTTATCACCTATGAATTTTATTCATATTAGGAATTAAGAATTAACAAACTTTATCAGTTTGCATCTACTTAGGCTCATTTTAAGGAGTCATAGCATGTGAACATTAGCTAACCTTACAGGAGGGGGAGTTCTGTTTGTTATAAAAACACAGTTGATCCTTGAGCATAAAGACCATGTCCATCACTGTGAAAGGTGCAAAGTAGAGGAGCAAATTGTGAGTATCAGTGTATCCATTTTATATGCCAAGTGAGTTTAAATGAGATGAATAAAATTTGGGTAATTTCTATTCAATTCTACAACTGACTACATACAAAATTATTTGGGGAGGAATCTTGGGAGACCTTACAATCCTATTTTATCACTACTGGTACTAGGACTATGCAGAGCATGGCCACACTGCAGCCTACTGAACTTGAACTTGACTTTTCTTTATTTAAGCAAGCTGTCATCCTAAGTTCATGTGTATCATGGATTTACCTGAGAAATGGTTCTACAAACATGCTCTAAATGACTATAAGTTAGTGTACAAATTGTGAGAAATGGTTCTGCAAACACGCTATAAATGACTATAAGTTAGTGTACAAATTTCTGAGCCACCAAACCACCTAGCAGGAGATCCAGAAATAATCTAAGCACTGTAGTTTTAATTCAGAAGGGACTCCAGAACCTATGGGTTAGGCTGTGCAGAAAGTGTGACTTTATTTTCCTAATTTTGTACTAGATTGACATCTATTTGAATTTGTAAATGGTGACACTTTGTTACAACCATGAGAACACTTGTAGCTCCCTGTCTGGGCTTGAGCTCAGACTGCCACCACCCACCCACCTGGCCACTCTCTAATTCCTCCTTATCAGAACAGGGGGACTAAGTAAATGGAAAAGCTTGTAGGTTGAAATAGAGACAGGAAAACTACTGTACTCTGTCTGTATTTCCAGTGTTTTGTTCAAGAGTGAATCATCTGGTATAACCAAGCATTGTACTCTGTCTATATTTCCATTTTTTTGCCCAAGAGTGAATCATCTGGTATAACCAAGGTAACTACTTTGGCTTGAGCTAAACAGCTCTCAGGGGATGAGCTTGAAACTTTGATTGAAGATAAGACTTGAAGCTTAACTAAGATTTGAAGCTTAACTTTCCAGCTCCTTAAGTAAATTGGATGATCCTTGTTATTATTTGTGTTGCTTAATAGATTATTTAAAGAAGTAGCTTGATACACTAATATGAAGTCCAACACAGAAAAATACATGCACAGAGTACAGTTACCAACTTTTATTAGGGTGGTTATAGTATACCATGAAAAAGGATTTTCTACTTTTGACCTCCTAAGTAAAATTAAAACTTTGAATTTTACTTGTAAAATTTCATAGTGATGTCAACTTTCTTTTTTTACCTTTTCTCTTAGTTTGCCCTAAGAATATAAGAGCAAACACAAAGATACAGCACACTATTTCTGCTCTTGAGATCCCTTTGTTAAAAAGCTGTACCTGCTAAGGTTCGATGAGAAAACTGAAGATTGCAGGCTTGATCCTTTTTTTGCATCTTGCTCCTTTTTTGCATCTTCCCCTTTTCTTTATCAGAGTGAAATATGTTGGATAGATGGTTTGTCTCTGTGCTAATCATCACCAGCTGTTCCCCACTGTCTCACAGTTACAGGTGCAGCAGTTTGCTGCTGAGCTCTGGGTCTCCAATCTGCTCTTCCAAAACAGTTCAGCAACAAAAACTTTTTTTTCTCCTTTGTAATACTCACAGAACTCATCTGAGAGGCTGTTTTATGCAAAATACATTATCCTCTTCAGTCTCTCAGGGTTTTTTTTTCGCTCAGGAAGAAATTAGAGTAAGTGAAACAATAGTGGTGACTGGATAAGAAATGTCCATCACTGTGAGTCCTGCTGGATAAATATGGGTTTTTTACATGTTATTTCTTGTCTGCTAGTAGGGGTTCTGACAAAGGAAATAGAAGCAATATTTAAAGCACACATTCAATCTCTTCCCTCATCATAAAGGGCCACAACAATGCAGAATAATGGTAAATATGAATAAAGAAAGCAGGTATATAAATCATCAGGTAGATTAAAAGAAGATAGAATTAGATTGATAAATATACTAATAGATCAACCCTCCAAGAGGTATGATGGCAAATTTATCTTCTGTTACTCTTTCTTCTGGCCAGTCAATGAAAGAAAATGTTGTTTGTTCTCTGTGCAGGGCAAAGAGAGGCTAATGCCTCGTTTTATCCAAATAATATACAATACAATGTATATGTACAATCTGCTTTATCATACCTAGCATTGCTAGATATGAGTGTGCTGCTGGCAAGGAACATCCCAATCCAGTTGAGAAAAAAGATGGTTTAAAACCTACATTAGTCACCATCATGTGATTCTAAACTGCCTGTTTCTGAACAGCTTAATTTTAGAGGTCTGCTATAGGTTTGGGTAGTTGTGGAGGGTATTGTTGAGTAGGTATATCTCAAAGTTATGACTTAATTATATACCTACTGTCCTGGCTTTGGCAGAGATAAAGTCAATTTTCTTCTTGGTAGCTGGTTCAGTGCTGTGTTTTGGATTTAGTATGAAACTAAAATACTTGTTTTCTCTAAATAAAGGACATTCCATGTATCATGCTCTGCCAGGGAGGAGGTGCACAATAAGCCACGAAGGAGCACAGACAGGACAGGTGACCTAAACTGGCCAAAGGAGCATTCCACACCATAGAATGTCATGCCCAGTACATAAACTGAGGGGAGTTGTCTGGGATCTGCCAGTCACTACTCAGGGACAGGCTGGGCATTGGTCAGTGGGTGATGAGGAACTGTATTTGTGCAACACTTATTTCTCTTGGGTTTTATACCTCCCTCTCTCTGTTTCATTCCTAGTATTATATTTTATTTTGTTTCAGTTAATAAACTGTTCTTATATCAACTCACAAGGTCTGCATCTTATTTCAGATTCTCTTCCCCACCAGAGGTGCAGGCAAGGGAGCAAGCAACGGCATGGTACTTAGTTGCCTGATGGGATTAAACCATGACACCTACACAATAAAAGCTTTCACATTTAGAAACACAGAATCATAGAATGTTAAGGATTGGAAGGGACCTTAAAGATCATCTAGTTCCAACCCCACTGCCATGGGCAGAGACAGCTCCCACTAGACCAGGTTGCTCAAGGTCTTATCCAGCCTGGCCTTGAACACTGACAGGGTTGGGGCATCCACAATGTCCCTGAGCAACCTGGTCCAGTATCTCACCACCCTCACAGTAAAGAATTTCTACTTAATCTTTAGCCTAAATTTCCCCTCTTTCAATTTGTGCCCTTTACTCCTTGTCCTATCACTACAGTTCCTGACAGAGTCCCTCTCTGGCTTCCCTGTAGGCACCTTCAGATATTAGAATGTTGCTATGACATCTCCATGCAACCTTCTCTTTTCAACACTAACAGCACTTACTCTGTTGCCAAAGATTAAATTTCCATCTTCTTTACTTGTCATTATTAACTATATTCTTAAGTATAAAACTAGGCCTTCTTCGTTGTGGGATTACTAGATCAAACAAAGGGCCAAGTGCTAATTTTATTCTGTTTTCCTTTATCTGGCAGAAGGCAGAACTGGTGTGCTGGAAATGCCTTTAAAATCACAACACTTGCAGTGCCAGATTCACTGGAAGCAAGGTACTATTTAATGAGCAGAAGAAAGGGCAACTATTCCAAGTAATTTATAAAGACCTTAAATGCTCATTAGCCTCTATTATTCATAGCAGTGGAGAAGGGATGAGGGGGTGGAAGATACACACCAAAAAAAAAAAAAAAGCACAAACCAAGAAAACACAAGGAGTATGAATAATAGGCATAAAAGGAACATTTGTATCGTCCTAAAGTGAAAGGCAATATGAAATGATGGTTATCACAATATACCAGAGAGGCTGTCTTAATCTTTGGTTTGCATTTTTGGTGGTGGTGTTTTGCTGTGTTTTGTCTCCTGGACATTCTTTTAAAATTAAGTATCAGACTCTTTATAACAGTTTTGTAGTTCACTTAGTTGGATGCCAGACTTTTCTTTCAGAAATCCTGACAACACTAAACAGAATGAGGTGCAGAGTAGAACTACAGGATCACCAGCTGTCACCAAAGATGGGATAAAAAAAACCCCACAGTTCAAATGATGAGTAGTCTTTTCTTTTCTTTGTTACTTGTTGAAAACAAAACCATAGAGCATAAAGGAGAGCTGACACCAACAAGAAGTCAAAGTATTTTAAGATATGGATAGAGTGTGGAAAGCCTCATTTAAAAAAAAATCACAACAGCAAGAAATTCAGTCTAGGATCTAAAATTCTTTCATCCATCTGTCACTAATTAAAAAGAATGTCAAAGAACATATGGTCATGAAACTACAGGGTGTTAAAAAAGAAAATCAAAGGAGCTGCACTAACTGTGTGCTTAAATAACAGTTTTCAGTAAGTACCTGACAAATCCCCCAGAAAGGTAGGTAAAGGGCAGGAGGGTGACTTGGAATGAAGGACCACAAAAAATTCAGCTGATATGATGAGTTTCTTTTCTTTTTTCTGATACTGCAAAATGCAGAAGTGATAAAAAACTTCCCTTGGAAAACACAAGGGAGACAGACTGTGAGGGAAGCCAGACTCCTTCTGTTAGTTTGTATGTCAATGTTTTCCATGAATGTCATCCTTTTATAATTGCTTTCGTTGATCATATCTTCCTCTAAATTTTGCTGACTTCTGTATTAAAAAATCATTATTGACTTTTCCTCTGCCTTTACATAGAATTCATTATTAAAAAATGTAGTTTTGGAGAATTTAAACCTCCTACTTTTTCAATAATTATGAACTCTCCTGTCTTACAGATTGAATAGCAAAATAAGAGAAAAGTATGCAATATTTTTGTTTAATAAAGAGCATTATGTGAAATGTATTGCAGTAGAAATTTTAAATGAATCTTTTTTTATTGCCATAACATATCATAGGCAGAATCTAGTTCAGTAGTCTCATATATATTTTTATTTCTTTAGTAGTTTTCATTATGGTGTTTATTCTTTAACAACATAATCATACCTTCCTCATAATTCAATCTTATTGCATTGTGAGCTTCATATGAAGAGTATTGCATTACTCTACAATTTATCTTTTCTGCTTTTCCTCCTAAAAGTAATTTCCCACTCCTCTTCTTATCAGTCCTTCTTCCACATTCATCCATATTCCTAGCAATTCTCTTTTTACTCTGGCAGAAGTTCTTTTGGGGGAAGGAAGCATGGAATAATTAAGTAGTGAATCTGCAGGACATGTGTCCTTATCAAGAATTTTTTAAAAAACCCTCTTCCTTCAAAACCCACTCTTTTTTCTATCCAAGACTCTTCATCCAGAAAAGCTCTTTCCATGAAGTTTTCTGGCCTTAAATTGAATAAATAAATGCTTGAAAACTAACAGCAAGGTTTTTATTTATTCAAAAACATTCTTTTTCTTAATAATGATGAAAAGCAACTAACTTTATAGGCTTCGTGATGGTTAAAACATATAAAAGATCAGTGCTCAAGCAAAACATTTTTAAATGCTTAAAAAATATACCATGCTTTGTTCATGAACATTACTTAAAAATTTCGGTTCATGAAATGTAATGAGTTGCACATTTGGGGTTTTTTTTTCTCATTTTAGGAATTGTTTCCAAAAACTCCAGAAGTCTAAGTTGTGAAGATAACTTGCAGTCAAGCACATCCATATATAACAGATCCATTCTTATATGTACCCATTTATCTGTCATCTACAGATTACTGGAAGCTGGGAAAGCATATATAATCAGGAGTGAGAAAGGAAGATCCACATACACTTCCTCTGTTCTTATACACATCTGTAGGCATTTGCTGCTGGTGAAGAACATTTCAGACAAGACTGATCTTTGGTCTGACTCAATAGAATTATTACTATCCACTGTTGCTTTTCTCTCTAGATAAATACCACAGGCCTGAAGACAAAGTACAAAACTGACTAGTCTTGAATGAGAACATGGAAAAATACCCACAGGCTTTGTACTAAACAGCATCCCCATTAATTTCTCTAGTATAGTATCTTCATTTCCACTGGCTGTGTGGTTCTGCCTGTATCATCTCTGGTCACTGTGCTACTGAGCACACTGGACCAGACAGGCCAGTTTGGCAGAGAGACAGGACAGCAAAGAACACAGTGTGGGATGTAGCAATGTACTATCCCTGATATAGTGTGCTGGTTTTAGTTAGGACGGAGTTGGTTTTATTCCCAGTACTTAGTATGGAGCTGTGCTTTGGATTTGTGCTGAAAACAGTGTGGAGAATTCAGGGATGTTTTTGTCAGTAGTGCTGACACAGAGTCATCTTTTTCTACTCTCCATGCTACCCCACCAGTGAGGAGGCTGGGGGTGCACAAGGTGTTGTGAGGGGACAAGGCAGGGACAGTTAACTCCAACTGACCAAAGGGATATTCCAGACCATATGGCATCATGATCAGCATATAAATCTGGCAGAGAAGAAGCAAGAAGGGGATGTTTGGACTAATGCTCTTTGTCTTCCCAAGTCAAAGTTACACACTATGGAGCCTGGCTTTCCTGGGCATGGCTGAATTCCTGTCTGCCCAGGGGAAATAGTGAGTTAACTCTTTGTTTTGCTTTACCTATTAAAGTGTCTCTATCTCAACCCATGAGTTTTCTCACTTTTACCTTTCTGATTCTCTCCCTAGTACCAGCATGGGGAAGTGAGCACATGGCTGTGTGGGGCTGAGCTCCCAGCTGGGGTTAACCACGACATATAGAAATGTACCAGTCCCCCTGTTTTCATCCTAGAATTATTTCCTTCATCCCATAGTAAAACCTTTTTTTTCCCTCTGGTATGCAAACCCTGATTTTCACTGCTGTGAATTACAGATCTCAACACTACTCTCTTTAATACACCCTGTGGAAACTGACCATTTATTTTAACTTCTCAAGGTAGTCTTTGCTTCTTATATTACACTCTCATAAATAGAACAACTTCTGCTTATGCTTCTTTATTCCTTCACTTAAAGGCAAGTTTTACAGCTCAAGAAATATTCTCACCACTCACCTCTAAACCCTGCTCATGGTCAAGCACAACTAACACCAATTTCATCAAGGGAATTTTTTCCTAACAGCACATAAATTGCTTTCTATGATTGCACAGATTGCTGAAAGTCTTATGCATCTCATCAAAATCAAATTTCATCTTGTATTTGAAAAATTAGTAAGATTCTCAGCCATTGTTGAGATTTCTGAAAGTGGAACCTTTTGCCTTTTGGGTGATGTATTCAGCCTTAAAGAATCAAGGTCTGAATTCTTTTCTTCCTCAAGTGTACTTCAAAACAGAGCAGTGCATATACATCATACTTCAAGTATTCTGATCATTGAAAAAATCCCTATCAAATAAGCATCAGATTACAATCAATTTAAATTAATTTTTATTCTGGCTACAGTACATGGAAGGAGGAATTATACAGTTTTTTGTTCATTTAGGAATGCTTTTAAGCCACACTGTGTTGCTTTTAATGTCAAAACAGAAAAGGTAGAAAAAATGGGGCAGAAGGAGGTAAAATTAAAACCCACAAAATTTCAGAATCTAAATAAAAATCTCTAAAGTTACAAAGCAATCTCTATATCGTGCTTGCTTTCTTTTCTTTTTTTTTTAAATCTCCATGTCTTCTGGTTTTTCCATGCATTATTGGTACAGTGAATGACTACAAAGCAAATCATTGAGAAAGTTTCCAATCAGACCATTAAGACATATATAAGAGACATGAGGTGATCAGTGCCCTCTTTGCTCAGACATATGTGATCAGAGAAAGGATTCAAAGAGAAGTAATGGCAATGGATTTGGGAAGAGTGTTTTTAGAGAGAACTCAACCCCTAAAAAACTGCAGGATCCAAGAAGCTGCATCCAAACCTGCTGAAAGATCTAGTTAATATCCTTGAAAGCTACTCTGTAATCTTCAAAGTGCTGTGGGGATTTGAGAAGATTCCTGATGACTGCAGAAAAGCACCTGTCACACCCATCTTCAAAAGATGACAATCCAGAAGACTTTAGTCTTCAGGCTAGTTACCTGAGTCCCAGGGAAAATCATGGAGTGAATCTTTTTGAAACACATTTCTGGGTGCATAAAGAAGAAAGCAATTTGTAACCATTAGCATGAATTTATCATGGTTAAGTCTTGCATGACCAATTAGATTGCTGTATCTGATCTGGTTGGATTTGTGGCTGAGGGAGATGTGGTGGACATCATTTGCTTTGATTTTTAGAGAAGTTTTTGACACCTTTTCTCAAACTTTTCTGTTATACCAGTGAACATATCTGGACAACCAAATGGATAAAACACTGGTGAGGTGCTTAGTTTCAGAGAACTTAAGGGACCATATTCAACCTAGGGAATGGTTATAAGAAGAGTAGCATAGACATCTGTATTGGAATCTTTCCTGTTTAACACCATATCCTGGAGTGAGAGAGGAAGTGAACACTCATCATAAACTGACATGGCTTCTGTGGGATCAGGAGCTGCTGCCACATCTGATGGTGCCAGCTCCAACCAGTTCCAGTAGACCCATCACTGGCTAAATCCATTAATGGTGTTTGCAATGACTCTGTGATAACATATTTAAGAAAGGGTATAAATCCATTAATGGTGTTTGCAGTGACTCTGTGATAACATATTTAAGAGAGGGTAAAACATCATGTACAGCAGATAGGAAAGGGAATTGAGAAAAATGTGAGAGGAACCATCCTGCAGGCCTCAAGGTCAGTGAAGAAGAAGGGAGAGGAGGTGCTCCAGGTGCTGG
>NW_008670900.1:92664-98877 GCF_000695815.1 Acanthisitta chloris
AAGCAGCTGCACCCCTGTCCTGTTCAGTAGGAGGAGTGGGGGAACAGCTGGATGGGTGTCTGGCAGCCAACCAAGGTCAAAAAACATTCATGCCTTGGTATTTCCCACTTAAAATTTTCTACTTTTTTAATAATTAAGTATTTTATGTGACAATAGTCACCTCCATTTACAATTAAAGATTCTTTCAGTTATCAGTGAAGCAACAAAACTACAAAAACCAGACAAATATCTAATTATAATTAGGAGTGTACATCCATCTGTGTGACATATACTAATCTTGTGTTATTTTACTTCCAAAAACGTGGCATCTCTCTTCTCTAGATATAACCAGAGGATGTTATTGTTGTTGTCATCATTATCCACTGCTGAAAGAGTGAAATAGCAATTATAACTGTGGAATAGTAAAGGGAATATTTTCATTGACAGACCAGGGTGCTGCAGGATAGTGGTCATTGGCAGAAGATAAACAATTTGGCAGCTGGTTTGTTTAACTGGTTTTGCTGTTTCATTTTCATAGTGTTTACATATCCCATTGCTTTTTGGCGGAAAATTAACAGCATACTGAGATGGATTCCTGGCTGGTTTAAATAGGTGTGACTAGAGTGAAATCACTAATGATCCAATCCATCAATTACAAATCTGGCCTTCTTTAATCTAGGTTGCTCTTTATTTTTCACAGTGGAAAAGCTGCTAATCCTCAATTGGTTATTGTCTCTTCAAGGTCTGGTTCTGAAATACAGCTCATCAGCTCATATATGAATGTTGCACAATAATCATAAAACAAAGTTAATACCCAGACTCTCCTAATCACCATGGTAACATACTCAGGCAAGCACAACTAAGAAATGGAGGTACCCTGAAAGATTTTGTCTAAGAAAGCAAAAACTCAGTCATGCTGTGAGTACAGAGAGGATTTCTGTGGATGTTTTAATGGATAGTCTGCAAGTCTACCTTTCTTTCCAGGGCATGGCTCTGGAACCAGCACACAGTAAAAAATAACGAGATGGCTGTTCCATTTCAAATATCCCAATTGCATTAACTTTCAAAATTTCACATGTAAAGCAGCCTCTTTCTTCTTCTGATATTCACCAAGGTTTGTTAATTCTCTGCTATAATTTGACTGAGGATAACCACCACTGTAGAGTTCAAAGCCAAGCTCTACTCATTTATGTCCATAGATAGCAGGACCTTCTAATATAAAGCCTTCTTTCCCCTCTTCTGATGTTTTCCTTCAGTATATTAATGGATAATATTGTTAGATCCTCCTGACAGGACCAAACAATTATTTTTATGTGCAATACAGATTGGCAAGTATTGTTTTTACTCTAGTAATCTTTATCTCCACAAGGTCCTCTTTCAACTCAATTTTTTCCAAATAAAGAATGGTCAGAATCATTTACACTGTTCTGAATGAGTTTTCATTTTTACCTATCACAATGGCATGGGAAGTTTGCTACACAATTCAGCTGTCTTCTTTCATGTGTCACTGGAATGTGTTAAATTTGGTTGCTCTGAGTATCTCACTATTTGTCCTTTCTAATTGTAATGATTTGTAGCAGATATTATTTTTATTATTCCTGAATTGCCTGACTTCCCAGTTTATATGTCCAGAGCTCATTTTGTATTTGTTATTTCTGTCCCTAAAAGTATCCATTTTGCCAGTAAGACATTCTAACTCCTGTTTGCTGACAGTTTCTCGTTGGTTTGTACCACAGCCATATCTCATAAATAGCTAAATGAAACTGGCATCAATCAATAGCAATGCAAGAAAACTTTTATGTTTCTTAAGATAGTTCCAAAAAATTTCAGTCCATACAAAAATCTAATCTAATGAGTTCTACAGCAAAACCAATATTGGATTTATTGCCAGTAGAAACCCCAATAAAAGCCTCCCTAAAAATGTTGACCGGATTGTCTTTAACTCACAGAACTTTTTCTCTTTTCTCAAAATATCAAAACATCAAAAAACCCAAAAAAGTTGCCTATTGTGACTGCCTCACAGGGACAGGACAAGGCATGATGATTTTAAATGGAGAGTAGATCTAGACTGGACGTGAGAAAGTAATATATTGTGTTAAGGGTTGTGAGACACTGTTGTCCAGCAAAGTTGTGGATGCTCCATCGTTGGGAGTGTATAAGGACAGATTTAACAGGGTTCTGAGTAATAGCAGGAGAAGATGTCCCTGCTTGTGGGAGGGGAATTGGACCTGATAATCTTTAAAGGTCCATTTCAACACAACATATTCTATGATTTTATGATCTGCTTTTTCTTTTTACTACCTGTTGCACAACTAAAAAAATACTAGTTCTAGATGAATTTCCAAAGGAGAAAGAAATCCTTCTTTTCTTCTCATTTTTTTCATTCATAATATTTCATAACAAAAACTGTTCATCAGTTTCATGAGTGGGATCCCCTTTCCAGAAGCTAAGGTCACATTCTTTGCAGAGAGAATGGTGAAACTACCCATGTTTAACAGAACCTAGTAATGCTAAACACATCCTTTCCATTTGCCTGGAAAGTGAAATAACATACCAGAAAGACATTTGTCATGTCTTTCACACTTTCCACTTCATCTCCTGGAGCTGCATTTGTTGTACATAGCTTTGTGGGACAAAACTCACATCCCAGCAGATTAGCCTCTAAGTGGGTGTCTGTTGTCTGAAAGGTTGCCAATACAGTGGGCTTCAAAACTTTTCAGCAATACTGTGTAGCACATCTGAACAGAATATCTTCCCAAATGTTCCCTTGATGGAGAAGCTGTCTTTTTGCTGGATGGAATAACACAGTCTGTGCAAAGAAGCCTGATTTAATTATGATGAGTGAGATGATTGTTGTATAAGACTTCACAATGTCTCTACTTTTTTAAGTTTTTTTCCCCCCTACAAACTACTTTCCATAACAAATAGCTTAAGAATGTGCTATGATTTTGGCTTTTCATTTTGGGTTTTTGTTTGATGGGTTTTGGGTGTTTTTTTTTGTTTGTTTGGTTGGTTTTTTTGGGGTTTTTGTTTTTGTTTTTTTTTTTTTTTTTGGTTGGGTTTTTTTTCCTTTCAGTGTGAAATAGTATTAGCACCAGCATAGTAAATTTTGAAGCCTCGAAATACAAGGACATATGATTCCTGAGTAGTCTTTTCCCTCTCAGATCATTTTAATTATTATCTTCTCAACAAGGCAACAATGTCACAGCAACTTTGGGGTGGCCTCTGGGCTGGTCTCTGGGCATAAGAAATTTTCAGGATAGTTTTTCCATTTCTTCAGTGTGGACTGGAGGGGAGGTTTGCAATGCATGATCTACAGACAACTGAGCACTGCACATGACAACTTATGGCAAGTAACATTATGTATCACAGAATAGTCAATGTGCTGCTTCTGCTAAAAAAATGAATCATGAACAATGGCAAATAATTTCTAACAGGTGTTCTGTTGCCCACTACATTTGTACTCCATCCACATCTTGCCAAAACCCAAATACACCTATTTGAGAGCTAACAAAACAGGAAAAAGTTAACAAATGCAGTAGTTATGCAACTCGTCCTCCTAAGATTGCATATACTTAGCAAACTTGCTCAGGACACTACTGTATACTTTTTTTGTATTAGTTGTACTAAGTATAGAAAGCAAAACACATACAAACACAGAAAAAGTTAAAGAATATAAGATAGGAAAATGACAAGCCTATTGCATTGCTCTGGCACAAAGCAATTCTATAATTTGTCCAATACTGTCTTTTCTCTTACCACTTCTGGACTAGCTTTAGTATCTCTACGTCTTCCATTACACCTCTGTTCCTCTACCTCTTACATGCTCACTTCACTACAATCTGTTCTGACCTCTCTGTGCTTCACCATTGTAGGGAAGACTTGGTACAGCAGCTGGCAGAGAGAGCCTTTCATCCTTTCTATGCTACTGCTGTGCCCTCAGCAGTGGAGTTTACCTTACAGACTGAGAAGGGCAGTGTGAGTACCAAAAGCAAAATGTCTGTTCTCAACACTGTATTTCCTCAGGCTTTTTTTCAGGAAATAAGTTTATTGAGTGAACCATTTGGGATTTGATAAGGATTTTTCTTTCTTCCTTTTAGCCCTTTTTATTTTTGGGGTGGGGACTCAAGTGGGTTTTCTGTTTGGCTGTTTTTTGGGGGGCATGTTTATGGGTTTTTGTGGTTTTCTTTTTGTTTTGGCTTGCTTTGGGTTTTTGTTTTTTTTGATAGTTTGAGCAGAGCAGTGGTGTGGTGTTGAGGACAAGCAAAAAACAGCTTTTTACTCTTAGATATGTTTAGTTATCTTGAATCTGACATCTATCTGGCCCAGCAAAATATATCAGATAAACTGAGTGAAAAGTCAAGCAGCAAGTGATTTGAATCATAATTTTCCCTTTCCCCTCCTTTTCCTCTCAGGCAAACTTGCATTGTTAGTCATTTCAGAGCTGTCAGAAAGAGCAGAAAGCTGAAATGTCTGTGCCCATGCACAACGAAATTGCAATAGAATTTTTTTAAAAAAATAGTATTCTCACTGTCATAAGTAATGTGTTAAAATGAGGAAAAAAATCTAAAATTGCACTCTGGCAAAGGCATATGAGAAGGGTGGCTCATTAGTCAGGGAGAAAACATGGGATAAAAGCTCTGAAACAAACACTCAGAAACTAGGCAGAGAACAAGACATTGAGTCCTGTATTTGTTAACAGACAGAGACAGTACTGGAGCTACATCAGGAGGCAGTCCACATTTATTTCAGACAGGAGGAGGTAAATGTTTTTGATCTGAACAGGTCACACCTGAGTCCTCTTGAACTCTATACTCCCCTTGTTCAACTCTGTGCCTTTTATATACTACAGCCAAAGAACACAAAATATGTGTTGACAGCTTTTAGCAACCACAATTCTGGTACTGTGGTAGAACTGAGTAATTCCACTGCAGAAACAGAAGTTTATTAAACTGGGCATTGTACAAGACCTTGAAAAATGTAGTCTCACTTTAAAGAAATTATAATATAAGAATAAGGCATGTGATTACAGTCACTGCACATGGACAGAATGAAGAACACAAGAAAATACTGAATAATGTCAATGAAATCACCCATCTTGGAGCACTGCCAGTGAATGTTTTGCCTTCAGGTATGAGGTTTTATGTACAAAAAAATAGAATGATTATGTTTCTGCTCATGAGATTACTATCCCTTTCCATAGATTCAATTAAACTCTGTTTAACTAAACTTTGCCTGAAAATTCTATTCTATTCTATTCTATTCTATTTCAGACCATCTTTGATTTTCCACAATTTTAAGTGATATGCCGACCATCTTTGATTTTCCACAATTTTAAGTGATATGCCTAACAACCCTCAGCTGTTGATTTTTCTCTCCACCACCCCCTGAGAGAGAAGTATCTGCAATGATGTGACTTATTTTGCTTTGCATTCTCCTTTTCTTCAGATGAATGTTGCTAGGTATTGTTAGAGAAAGCACTTAGAGTGAGAAGTGATGACACTTATGACAGTTCCAAGTTTCTGAAGTGAATTACTTCACAGCCTTGGAGTGCCCCCTGAAAATATTCCATTTTTCTCTCATTTGCTCTCCTGTACCTCCAGACAGCTCCTTGTGCCAAGGGACTAAAACTGTCAACTGAATTCTTCATCTCAAAGATTTAGGTGATGTTTTTTTCTTTAAGTATCCTAAGCCAAGTGCTGAAATACTTTGAAGAGAACATGCAAGACCTTGAACTTCATTCATTTTCTAACAAAAGGCAGTGTACAGCAGAGTGCTTCCTGTACAGCTGTGGAGATGTACTGTGGTAACATGCCCAATTTAGTATTTTTAAAGTATTGCAATCCTAGTACCTATGCAGGTCAAATTGTCATGGAACAACTGAGAGTCGAGGAAAACATGAAAACCCATCAACCATTAGGATACAACATTGCCTTTTACTTGGAGCTGACATTATCTGTAGTTGAGTTGTAGTGGACGTGAGAAATCTGTATGCACCAAGCAGAAAACCTGCCAGTATTAGCAATGTCCACAGTTGTAAAATAGAATTTTAAATAAAGGTGAGAAATTGCCTTGTTTTATTCCTTCTGCTTTTTTATACTATTAGGGTTTACTTTTTACTAAAAGTAGCAGAAGTATTTCTGTTACTCCTTCACTGCTTTAGTTTCCACAAAGATTTCAGGGAAAAATATGCCTGTTTATATGTGTGTGTATATATATATATATATACACACA
>NW_008670900.1:98943-99603 GCF_000695815.1 Acanthisitta chloris
CACTGAGTGGGAGAATGATGTACAAGAAAAATAAGATCTGAAGCAAGCAGGGTGATCAGCTGAGACTCAAAATTTGGTTCCAAGATTCTATCTATGTGATTGAGATTGAGGTACAGCGAACTAGAACCCACATATATGTTTATGACAAAATCTTCTTTGACTCTAAAAATTTCATCTTTTTCTGTTGCAAAGTGGAAACAAAACTGAGAACTTAAAAGAGCCAGTGAAATGGCTTCTCTGCTCAACTTAACTCATCTCACTTTGCATCTCCCCATCAGGTCTGCAGCAAAATCAATGCACAAGAGAGCAAAAATATTCCTATAACAAAGCTTAAGTTGAAAACCAGTTTTATAGATAAAAACATGTGAGACTTTTCCTCTTGTCTTTCCATTGCTTTCTGAACAAGAGAATTTCTCTTACATGTTTCCAGATGAAGAAGTGGAAATCAGACAAATGACATCATTTGCTCTCAAAGTCTACCTCAGAGAAATTGAACACATTAAACTGAGATGAATTTTGACTTTCAGCCAGAGGACTTCTTTTCCTTGAGCTTGTAATGCAGGACAATTTATAAAAATCTTGCTTTTTCTCTTCAAAGAGGGGCAACAATATATGCCCACTGAAATTACCATTTAATCTAAATTGAGAGAATTGTAATTT